>NW_007038344.1:160779-166107 GCF_000164805.1 Carlito syrichta
GTTCAATAAGGAAAATTTCAGTGTAGTATAAAAATCTCTATGTATAAGATTAATAGTTTGATGCTAATATGTTATTATTTTTACATTTCTACAGTAGTGCTGCTGGTTAAATAATGAAAAACCTTCTTAAGAATAATTAAAAACTAGAGTAGGTCTTTTTTAAGGTAATGAAATCAGGAGGTCTTATATCATGTCAGAGAACACTTACCATATTCACCATATGACTATTGGTAGAATCAATTAAACAGTCTCCTGGGGTTTACTTCAGGGTTAGGAGTTAAGCAATTTCTATGGTTAAGAAAAAAAGTCTGCCTATCCAAAAGAGATTGCTCATTTTTCTTTGATTGTACATTGCTAATGGTAAGAGGATTGGAAAATTTGAAAGGTGCTGCATTCAAAATTAAGTATTCTTTTTCTTGAATTGTATTTTACTTAGGTATTTAATTCCTGTGAGATATTAAGAATAGTAAAAATTCACATATGTAACAATAATGCAATCTTGGTGATCTTCTGAGACTTGAGACTGTTTAACTTGGAGATAGTGATTTTCTGAGACCTAGATTTAGAAGTCATTCTCATGGAGAGAAGGAAGGATCTGATGATGAGAATCTCATCCTGAGACATCTGAAGAACTCACAGCGATGGTGCCTCTGATTGTGAGTTTGAAGACTATGGAGGAGGCATATGGCTTATGTCTCACAAACCATGTATTCCCTTTGTAACCACCACTCTATCCTATATTCCCTTTGTAACCACCACTCTATACCTAATTTTTCAGTAAGTGGAAATAACATATCTTAATGAGAACCTCCTGTTATTCCCCTCAGGAGAAGATTCCCATTGTTCTCTGGTTAGAATGGTATCCAAGAGCACCAGAAATTCATGGTCCATTAAAATGCTTCCAGCGTTGAGTATTCCAAGTGGTACAGTCCATGCATTACATAGCACTGCTTCCCCTGACATTTCTTTCTTAGGCTGATAAACTTGCATGTCAAATGTGGGTGCCTTGTTGACTTTCTGACATCAACAATACATGTTCCTTAAAATAGTGATTTATAACTGTGCCTTAACTTTATAGTGAAAGAGCATTTCATCAAAATTGGGTAGTACATTTATTTTATGAACTTTATTGCAATTCTATAAGAATAAGATAATGTTACCTGAGCTGAAACTATTTTGTATGCAATTTTCTGGCAATGTATATATGCTGTATGCTATGAGTAAGAATAGCAGATTCAGCTAAATTCTTGCTAGGGTAACATAACAGGGCCCATCAGTCACTATGCTTTAAATGCTGAAAGTAACAGCCACCTAAGGCAGGGATAAATTATGCCCGATTGTTAAGGACAATTATATGCCTTATCAGCTGGTCAGCAACAAGAGACTGGAATATATGGACCATTAATCTGTATGTGAGCAGCTGTTCTAATATCCCTTCTAGAGAGAAAGTAAGAGACTTTTTGGCCTACCTTGTCAATCATCAGCAAATTAAAAACAACCTAACGAGCATCTTCTGTATTGCAGATCATTTTTTAGAAGATTAGCCTAGATAAAAGATGTGTATTACCTTTAAAGCCAATCAAGGTTTTAGAGCCTTTACCCTCCATATTTTTTCATACTTTGTAACAGAAGCATTTCAGGAAAAAAGTGGCTCAAAAACAGCAGAGTCTGCAAGTCATAATAAATCCTTTAGTTTTTATTTTCCTATATTTGCCCACTTTCTTTTGGATTTTAATCTTGATTCTAAGAGCATAAAAACAGATTGAAAATATAACTAAACAAATACATATTTTTAAAAATTATGGAAATACATGTTTTATTTTAAATACATATTTTAGGAGTGTTGGAAAAATATAGTTAGAAAAAAATGATGAAACCATGGAGGTTAATTGCTAAATTCATTCTCTGAAGTTCTGTATACTTTCTAAGTTCAAGTTTTCAAATTCCACTTTAGAAAGTTTACCATAAACTTACATGATTTTATAGTTTCAAAGGCAAGGATAGAAATAATTCATATTGTCTTTGTGACAAAAACAACCATACCATATAAAAAAATACAACTTCTAATACTGCCACTGAAAAGAAATTAATCGTGAAGAAACCATTGTGTTGTGTAGTGAATCACATCACCCATAGCATCTTTATCCATGAATACCGAGAGCACTGTGATTTTATTTTTATTTTATTTTTATTTCTTGTAACATCACTCATCAGGAGATGGCATAGTACCAAAAAGTTGTTAGGTGAAATAATTGGTTCTGGGGAACACTTGAAAGGCAGACAATGTTTCTCATGCACTCTATGGGAAGCGACTGGCAAAAAGAACCTTAGTAAACATATGTTGGAGAAATATTATAAGGAAAATATAAGCTCAGGAAAGGATGGACTGTTTTACACACAGGAAAAGACTGTGCATCCCGTGGATAGGCGCTGAATCCAGGGACAGTGTGTCCTTTATGGTGAACCCCTTGTAGAGAGTGCTTTCAATGTTTGTGAAGAAGAGTCATGTGGGTATTCAGATATGAAAAATGCAGACTGTGTCAGAAACTGGCAAGACACTCCCCAATCCCATTCCTGCTTCTAAACATATGGAAAGAGCAGCATATTGCAATCTTCTTTGCAGGTAGATTGGGATCATGGGACTAGTTCTGGACAGTGAGATGTAGCAGGGGATAATAAGCATCTTTTCTAGATATTGGCCCTGGAATATTCTGTGGGAGCCTATTCATGCTCTTCCTTTCTCCTGTCTCTGTTGCCCTTATCCTTCGAGGTGGGCACAGGCGAAAGCCTGGATCTGCGATACACCATATGGGAGGGGACAGCCAACCAATGTACATCAAACTGCGATGTGAGCTAGAGGGGATTACCCTAACCTAACACAGGTAATTGAAAAAATTGTTATATTATTAATGAAGAAATACATGAGAGGTAGAGTTTATCAATCATCTTTTATTTTTGTTATCATTATTGAGTCTCATATTATTTATCATAGTTTTATGTATAGTGTAATTTAAAACTTAGTTTTAATTTTCTTCTCTAATCATCAGAATATTCTGTGTTTTCAGTATTTGGAAAGTACAGAGATGTTAAGTGACCTATACAAGTCACAGTCTCCATCAGTTTGGTTTTCCTTTCCTTTTTTTAAGTGGGAAATTATTTGGTCAATTTTTGATGGGGTAAATTGTGGTTGTGTTATATTATTAAATATTATATTATATTAATATTTATAATTATGTTTTCCTAGATAACCATCCATTTCATTATAGTTTTCAAGTTTACTTGCACAGAAATTAAGCAACATATAGCTGCATGGTATATGGTAAATATTTTGACTTGAAAAGGTCTGACTTTACCATTTGGTGCCTGTATAAAATTGGTAGACCATTTCAATCTTGGAGTGGCTGAAAATGTCTCTGTTCCTCATTTTCTCCATTTTTGAAAAATAAATAAAGGTTACATTAGAATCTATAATATGATTATTATAAATTAAATACACATATAAAGTACTTAGAACACAGTAAGAGGTTAATGTATATTAAGTAGTGTTGCTATTCTTCAATATCTCTAGTGGTTTTCCAATTTGCATGATTCATTGTGAACATTTACTATTTCTCCATTAAAAAAAAAAACTTACCTACCTATCCACGTATGTATGTATTGATTTGCTTATATTGGATTCATTTCCCATTCTCATATTCACTTGTTTAGCCAGATGGAAAGCACTCTTTCACAGCTTATGACAAATGGATGGGTTAGGAGTGGTTGTGACGGGTGGTGGGTTTGGGGTGATATGAAGAACATTTGGCTTGCCTGACAGTTACTATTTTGTGTTCCTTATTAATTACCAGAGATTTTAGAATCCTTGAGTAGGGAGGGTATTCTTTTGGTAGAGCCAACTAAAAAGAAAATGGAAGAAAATGACAAAGATGACCTAAATTCAAGTTTTGGAATCTTAATAACAAAAACTCTCAAGGTACAGGTTAGAAAAAAAGTAATTTGAGGAAAGAGAGTATAGATACAAAGGTCTAGGGCAAAGGGTTTGGATTATGGATATTTTAAAAGTAACATATTTAATGCACTACCGTACTTGTGGAGATACTAAAAAAAAATCACTAACTTGTCTTAATTATAAGCATACACAAAACAGAGAAAGTATTTGAGAAAGCAAGAGTTTTTATAAAGATTGAGGGAAACAAACTCTCTATATTAGTAAAACAACCTTAAAAATTGATTGAATATTTCCAACCCTGTCATTTATTAACTGTATAATGTTAAGTAAGTCCTTTGACATTTCTAAGTCTCAGTCTCTTCATTAGCAGAAAAAGCAAAACTAACGATTTTAATGGCATTTTGAAAAGTATGAAAAGCACATATATGAAAAGTACTATATATACCACCTAGAGAAAAATGTTAGAACTATTTCTTTTTCTTCATCATCCCTGTATTTTATAGACATAATCAAAGTGAATGCAATAAAAATTAGCTGTGCTATGTATTGTAGAAACGTGTAAGAAAATAATATAAATAGTAAACTATTAATGTAATTCGATTCTAACTGAAACAGAAGTCACAGCGTAAACACTAAAAGGGAGAAAGTATTTAAAAAATTACTATATGGCTGGCAGAATTTTAGTTTATGTTTTTAAGATTTGGAATGTGTGAATATGCATAAGACATCACTATCTGAAAGTAAAAAAAAAAGTATCAGTTGATGTATCTTTTCCATAAAGAAAGCAATTAAACTAATAGACTATATAGAGCCTTTTTCTTTG
Organism: Carlito syrichta; assembly: GCF_000164805.1. Classification (NCBI taxonomy): domain Eukaryota; kingdom Metazoa; phylum Chordata; class Mammalia; order Primates; family Tarsiidae; genus Carlito; species Carlito syrichta. Next base: position 165,552 of record NW_007038344.1, read on the forward strand.
AGTAGTATTCTGAACAGAAAAAAAGATTCTGGTCAGTTGGAAATATTGTATACATATAGAACTTTCAAAAAATGACAATTCTTTTTAATATATAATTTCTAAAACTATATTATAGCAAATGTGTGTTTACTTAATTTTAAGTGATATTCTAAAAGAAAAAGAAAAATAAGAGAATTTAGTTATTATCACATCTTTTATACTTTTATAATGCCTCAGAAGGAATAGTGCATTCACTGGAAGTCAAGATCTTCCTTTCAGCGAAATTCTTTTTTTTATTATTCAGCATTTTTCTTCAGTTTTGTTAAGGTTTAATTTATGTAAAATTGTACATTTTTAAGGCATACAACATGCTGTTTTGATATATTTTTACATTGTGTAATCATTAAATCAAGCAAATTAACATATTCAATGCTTCACATATATATCATTTTTTTGTGGTGAGTACATTCAAGATCCACGATCTTAGGAGTCTTTAAGTATAAATTCTATTATTTTAACCGGGCTCGGTGGCTCAGCCTGTAATCCCGCGCCTTTGGGAGGCTGAGTGGATTGCCTG
>NW_007038344.1:166127-186733 GCF_000164805.1 Carlito syrichta
AAAAAAAAAAAAAATTCTATTATTTTACCTATAGTCACCATAGTGTACATTCGATCTCCAGAGCTTATTCTTCTTAACTGAAACTTTGTATACTTTGACCAACATCTCCCTATTTCCCACCGCTTTCTCCCCACAGCCTCTGGTAACCACCATGTTACTCTGTGCTTCTGTTTGGCTTTTTCAGATTCCACATGTGAAATTATGCAGTATTTGTCTTCCTATGTCTAGCTTATTTTACTTAGTATGATGTCCTCCAGGTTGTTGACAAGATCTTTTAAAAAAAGATGAATAGTATTCCTCTGTGTGTGCATAAGTTTATGTGAATTTATGACTATCTATATTTATCTTAGACCACATTTTCTTTATCCATTCATCCAATGATAAACACTTAGGTTGATTTCATATCTTAGCTATTCTGAATAATGCTGCAATGAACATGGGGGTACAGCTATCTCTGTGACTACTGATTTCATTTCCTTTGGATATATACCCTGTAGTGGACCATATTGCAGGTCTCTTTAATTTTTCGAGGAACTGCCACACTATTTTCCATAATGGCTGTGCTAATTTGCATTCCCACAAGCAGTGTGCAAGGATTCTCTTTTCTCCTGGCCTTGCCAACACTATCTTTCAACTTTTTGATTATAGCCATTAATAAGTGTGAGGTAACTGCTCACTGTGGTTTTAATTTGCATTTCCATGATGATTAGTGATGTTTAATGTTTTTTCATGTACCTGCTGGCCATTTGTGTGTCTTCTTTTAAGAACTGTCTATTTAAGTTTGTGTCTAAATTTTAATCAGGTTATTATTTTTTTGCTATTGAGTCATTTGGGTTCCTTATATATTTGGAAATTAACCCCTTATCAGCAGTATGGTGTGCAAATAGTTTTTTTCCATTCTGTAGGTTGTCTTTTCTCAGTGAAACTCTTAAAGAAAAAAAGAATTATCAATGTCAGAAAATGAAAGTGACATCACTACTGAATCTACAGGTATTAAAAGGACAATAAGGAAATATTATGGCAAGTTTCTGCCAGTAAATACAATTCAGTTTGATGCTTTATTTGTCTTATATAAATGTTTTTGGCAAAAAGAAAACAAGTCCTCCCTAGAAGGCACAGCCATGTGCTAGGTGAACCAGACTGCCATGGAAAATGACAATTTGGTGATTCATGCATGACTTAAAATCTTCAAGTCTTTTAGCTAATAATGAATGATGGAAATTCACAAATAAAGAAGCAGAATAAACAATACCTGATTCTTCTTTTTTTAACCTGAGAATACTTAGCCATGTTCCATTTGACATGTGTAAACTGAACATATTTCATGTGTTCTATAACTTCCAGAAATACAATGATGAAAGATTGATACCATCTCTTCAGGTCTGGCAAGCATATATAATTTTGTTTGTATCAAGAAAGGTATTGGGATGTGGATTGAGTTTCTTCAATAATGCCTTCCCTAATAACAGAGCTGAACTACTTGTCTCTACATACTTTGGGGATTGGTAAAAACTTGAAGGACATATCTAAAGAATGATAAGCTATAGTTAATAACAATGTATTATATTTTGAAAATTGCTAAGAGAGTACATTTGAAGTGTTCTTACAACAAAAATAAGTCTGTGAGGTAATACACACATTAATTCGCTAAACTGAGCCATCCCACAATATACACATATTTCAAAGAATCATGTTTTACATGATAAATATGTACAATCTTTATTTGTCAATGAAAAAAACAGGTATAGGGCATGAAGTTCTATTATAATGAAGGAAACATTCATTGCACAGATAAATAGTTACTAACTTTCCCCTTCTTATCATCAGGTCAGTTCAATTCCATTTGAGCTTTAAAGTCCTCAGAGACTCAGAATCATGTATCTTAATACACAGAGCCCAATCTGTCAACAAAACCAGAACTACGGAACTGAGAACGTTGCCACTGTAGACACATAGCAATCTTCAAACTTGTTCAGTTGTTATAGAAGCAACATATAATTCTACCATTTAAAAAGACAAAAGAAAACTAAAAGATTGTTCTCAAAACCTATTTTATTCCTTTTTTACATCCTTTATTTAGTAGCCCTTGTAACTCCTTTAACTCTGCCAAGTTGTATATATTTTACCTAAGAGACATCACAATAGAGTCTATTCATTTCATAATAAAATGCCAACCTCCTTTTTGTATTCAAACAAAAATACAAGAATAACTAAATGAGATATATGGTTCAATGTTTCTAACTTTATATAAATTTGTTATATATCATAGTATGAATTTTCCTAGGGTAATAAATTGTGTATTGTATTTCTAACACATTAGATATCTGAGAGTCAAAGTACACCTGTGCAAGAAATGTGTTTTTTCTTACTCAGTCAAATAAACAATTCTGAGAAGCTAGTTACTGAAGGACAGGCTCATGAATAATATGACAGGAATTTGTCTAAAAAATTAAACTGCTTAACAATACTTTTAATTTTGTTTGTGTATTAAATATTTACAGTAAATAACTTCAGTGTTTTATTTTTTGAATTTTATTAAGATATGTAAAAATGCAAAACAATACAATTCAGTGAAAAATAAACACATTGAAAAAAGCCAATTTTCCAAGATTGACAAAACAGAAAATTATAATATCCTTATATTTAATAATAAAATTGAATGCATTATCAAAAATCTCTCTTAAAAAACCTGCAGTCACATATGATTTCACTGAGGAATTATATCAAACATATGAGGAAGACATAAGCAGACCTTGAACAACGATCATAATACTATATAAGAAAGGGATTGAGCCGGGCTTGGTGGCTCAGCCTGTAATCCCACGCTTTGGGAGGCTGAGGTGAGTGGATTGCCTGAGCCTGTGGGTTCAAGACCCGCTGGGGCAACTTGGCCAGACCTCATCTCTACAATAAATAAAAAAATCAGTTGGGTGTGGTAGCACGTGCCTGTAATTCCAGCTACTTAGAAGGCTGAGGCGGAAGGATCGCTGGAGCCCAGCAGGTCGAGGCTGCAGTGGCTGGAAGCGGCCACTGCACTCCAGTCTGGGCGACAGAGTGAGACTCCAACTCAAAAAAAAAAAAAAAAAAAAAGAGATTGGCAGTAGTGGGAAACTACCGGGTAGAGGAGGGGGGCACACCTCACAACAAGGGTACCTGCATAATGAACATTTGTATACCTAACCCTGAATTGTATCCCACATATTTAAAATAAAAAATAAAAAACATACGAGGAAGAATTAATACCAATTTACATAAAGTTTTTTGAAAATAGAAAGAAAATATTGTAACCTTAATACCAAAACCAAATAAACGTATGCAAAAAAGAAAAAGACTAATATCCCTAGTAAGAAGCAAAAATCCATGACAAAAATATTAGCAAATTGAATTTAGAATGTATTAAAAAAAATACTATATCATGACCAAGAAGGGTGTATTTGAAGGAATATAAGGATATTTTAATATCCAAAAATCATTCAAAGTTTAGAAAGTCACATAGGGCTATTTGGTGCCATTTTTAGAAATATCAAAATCATATATAACTGAACAAGATAGTATTTATGTACAAGCACATTTATGAAATATATATTAAGAAAAGAAGCAGGAGAATTATAAAATGATGGATAGTGGTTACCTCTGGGGAATCAGGGATAGGATAGGGAGAAAATGAACACACTGTTGATGCAATGGCATTGTTAATATCCTTCTTCTTGGATTGTTTAGTAGGGTCATGAGTGGTTGGCTATTATTATACCTCATAACTTTCACATTTGTGGTATGTATTTTTTATGTATCAAATGTTATATATTTCTTAAAATTTGAGGAAAAAGAAATATGTGTGAATAATAGAAATTCCATCATTAAACTGCTATTTTTAAACTGAGATAAATATGAGAAGTAAAATACAAATTAGTATGTCTACTCTTTCAACCTATTACTAAGTTCAATATCAATTTAAACCCTTTTAATGTTATATTTGGCAATAAAGAGAAATGTGTTTTCTCAGTGGGCTGGATAGGTGTATTGCTGGATGAGTAGTTTTTATGCTAGGAAAATTATTACTGGCAGAGATGTAAATTCTGTGTCCTTGGAAATGTTATTTACCTGTATATATTTGGTGAATTTGGTTTTCAGTGAGACTAGCACCACTGACTGGCTATTTTAAGAGAGCCAGAAATGAAGAAATTCAGGTAATTAGTGAAGAATTCTGGCAGTAACTCCAATGGGCAGTTTTGGAATATGATCCTCAATGAGAAGAAAATTCTTAGTAGGAAAAAGACCAATTAGAGCTATGCCCATGTATTAAGTAATGGAGATTTTACATATAGTATTTTTAATTCAGATTTTAGTGAATATATAAAAGTTAGTGTCAATGGAATATATTAGAAACTTTCTCATACTCTGAAGTTTAGCAACTATTTTACATTTATAGCACATGTTAGCTTGGACTACCTACATTTTAAGTTCTCAGTAGCTACATGCGACTACTGTATCAGATGCACATATATATATATATATATATATAGAGAGAGAGAGAGAGAGAGAGAGAGAGAGAGAGAGAGCGCAACCTCAGTTAAATTTGTCACAAGCAACAAGGTGGAAATAAATACTTTTGCCAAAATTAAAAATCAGATGAGACCAATTACTTTAAGATTTTGAAATATTTATCTTTGCATTTACCTCAAAGACATATAGGTTGTATAAGTCCATTGGTTTTGAAATGAGAATTACAGATGAATATATCTGCTGATTAAAAAGTGGTGGGTCATACAGACTGGTGTTTCATCTGGATTGACCAGTACGTAAAACAATGAACAACTAAAGGAAATTGGCAAAGATAAATAAGATAGAAATCCCAAGAATAGTACTGCAGACAGATAATGTTCAGGTTGGAGCCATATCAATTCCAGAAATACATAAATATTAAACACAGAAGAAATTTAGCAATTGAAACAGAAAATACTTCTGAACAAAGAGTGTGGGCAGAGTTCCACCATAGTGATGGGGATAATGTCTAGAATGATTCAGTACTGACAAGTAAATAATGAGTTTCTTTCACCTATCTCTCCATCTATCTATCTACCTATCATTTATTTTAGAAGTGGGAGGCTGAGGTGAGTGGATTGCCTGAGCCCTCGGGTTCCAGACCCGTCTGGGCAACTTGGCGAGACCTCATCTGTACAATAAATCAAAATGAGCTGGGCGTGGTAGCGCGCGCCTGTAGTTCCAGCTACTTGGAAGGCTGAGGCGGAAGGATTGCCGGATCCCAGCAGGTCGAGGCTGTGGTGGCGGGAGCAGCACTGCACTCCAGTCTGGGCGACAGAGTGAGACTCCAACTCAAAAAAAAAAAAAAAAAAATAGAAGTTTCTATCATTAAACTACTATTTTTTTCTATTCTCTTTTCTCATCTTCAGAATGGTATGTATACGGACTTTTTTTCTCACTTTTTCTTTTCTTATTTATAAATATTTTATTTTCAGAAAAAGGTAATTTTAGTTAGAATTAAATAGAAAGCAGAATATGTCTTTTTTTAAAAAAAAACATGTTGTTCACTTACACTGCTTATTGAGATTAGAATGTTGTCTTATTCCTAGATTTTTAATAGGTTTATTTTTCTATTTAGAATGTTGCCTAGATTATCTCTTGCTTGGCTTTGCTGTTATTTGAAATTAGATCATAGCAAATGTTGTTAACAGAGTCTATTTCCACATACTAATCAAAGTACATAAATAGTGATAATTGACCTGGGCTTAGTTCTGTTCCTTCTTCTAGTTAATTAGAGATATATTCATCACAACTAGATAAAAGAAGTAGAAAGCTCTAATTGAATGATTATTTTGAATCATACTAGAGACTCAGTATATCATTATGGATTGGCTATTAAAGATAAAAGTCTGTGTTTACTTAGTTTCAGAAACAGGATTTGGGGCACTAAAAGTTAAAATAAATATTCTTAAAATCAACTTGCATTCTTGTAATTAAAATAACCTAGGTCACTAACCTCACAGTGTTCAAGGCAGATACATGAGCTAAATCAAGGGCTTAGAATGAATGTTTCCTCATAGATTTTCTGAAACAGAAGGAGGTGCATGTTTCTTGGTAGTGTCATAAGGGGTACAGTTAACTCTGCCTTAACAATTTGAATGAAAGTTCAGTTTAATAGGGTAAAGAAAAATCACACTTTTCCTTATGCTATTTTAACTCCAAACAAGGGTAATAGATGAAAATAAAAAAGCTATCATCACTCTCAAGGTAAAATCATGAAAGTGATTTTCTTTAACTTATCTCAAATAAAATAAAAACAGTCAAAGAAATGGCTTGAGAATCAAAGTTATAAACTTCACAGTGAAAGGTTTTTGAAAAGCTAAGCTACTTTCTCTCAGGATTTGTAAACAAATAGAATTGGATTTGTGTAAAATATTATATTGTTCACCATAGAGCTTTATCTATAGAACTAAATATACTCTCACTTTTACAGATTCCTATTTCTATGGCTATAGCATTGATTTCTGATCATTATATGGATCAGAAATCAGATAGGAGGGAGAAATATTTGATATGTTCCTTCTTTTTAATTAAGCTTTTATTTTGAGAGAACTGTAGATTCACATGCAGTTGTGAGAAATAATATTAAGTGATCCTATGTATGCTTGATCCAGTTTTGCCAGTGGTTACCATATTGCAAAAGTATAGTACAATGTCACCATCAGGAAAATGATATTGATACAATCCACCAATTTTATTCACAGTTCCCAATTTTTATATGTACGTGTGGGTGTGTGTGTGTTTACCTTATTTTTTTAATTTTTAAAAATTTTAAAGATGTGGGGTACAAGTCAGGTGAGGTATACAAATGTCCATTATGTAGGTACCCTTGTTAATGAGGTGAGCCCCTCCCAACCCTGGCAGTTTCCTTCAACTGCCAATCCCACCCCCCTCCCCTGGCAGTTTCCCATTACTGCCAATTCCTTTCTTCCAGTATTATGATCATTGTTCAAGCTCTGCTTATGAGTGAGAACATATGGTACTTTGTTTCTGTAATCGATCACTGAGTATGATAGACTCTAAATCCATCCAAGTTGCTGCAAAGTCCATGTTTGTTCTTTGTGGCTGTATAATATTCCATTGTGTATATGTACCCCATTTTTTTTTACCCAGTCCAGCTTCAACAGGCAGCACGGTTGGTTCCTCGTTTTTACTATTGTGAATAGAGCTGCAACAAACATGCTTGTGCAGGTGTGTTTTTTGTAGAATGATTTGAGTTCCTCTGGGTATATTCCCAATAGGGGGATTGCTGGGTCACATGGAAGGTCAGTTTCTAGTTCCTTCAGAAATTGCCACTTCGTCTTCCAAAGAGGTTGCCCTAGTTTGCATTCCCACCAGCAGTGTAGAAGCTTTCCTTTTTCTATGCATCCTCACCGGCATTTGCTATTGTTTGTTTTATTAAAGATGGCCATTCTTACTGGGGTTAGGTGGTATCTCAGTATGGTTTTGATTTGCATTTCTCTGATGAATAGTAAGGATGAGCACTTTTTCATGTGTCTGTTGGCTGCCTGTATATCTTTTTTTTGAAAAGTGTCTATTCACGTCTTTTGCCCACTAGAGTCTCTCATGTTACCGTTTTATAACTACAAACACCTGGATCCCACCTTACACTCTCATTTCTAACTCCTGGAAATTCCTAATAGGTTATTCATCTTTGTGATTTTATTTCATGTAGGTTAAATAAACAGAATTATGTAATATGTAAATGTGAGATTGGTGCATTTCCCTTGAGAATTTGTCTAAGTTGTTCTGCATATTAGTTATCCATTCCTTTTTATTTCTGGGTAGTATTCCATAGTATGGCTGTATGATGGGTGTTTTTTGTTTGTTTGTTTGTTTTTTTCATTCACCTGTTGAAAACCATCTGGCTTGTTACCACTCTTTGGCTATTATTAGATAAAGCTGCTATAAACATTTGTCTACAGGTTTTTGTGTGATCTTTCTTTCTTTTTTTAACAATTCAAAGGCAAATTTCTATGTATTTTTGCTATGCTGATTTATTTTCTTTAAAACTATAAATTTTGCAAGGTTAAGCAAATATCAGTAATTTTATTAAAGGTGTTTAACAAAAATATGTTTGAAATCATCACTTAAAAGTGGTTTTTAGATTTGTCTATATAATAAAATTAATAATATTTGAGATTAACTTTTCCTTGGAAAAAAGGTGTTTCTAGGGAGAACCCTTTGCAGATGAAAGTTATAAAAAATGTGAGTTCACCTTGAATTAACTTAAAAAGAAATCTGCAGTGAAGTTTCACAGTGTAGGATGCGTGCTCTCTTGGAGCAATCCATACCCAGAAGAAAGAGGAAAGTAGGGGTATAACCTACAAGACCATTTTTTTCTGACACTTTCACCTGATTAGTATTATCATTCATTTTTTCTTGGGAGAAAGTAAATGAGGACATAGGACTGAGTGTTAAATTAATTGAAGTGCCTCCATTAAGAGTTGGAAATTATTATTTCTACCCTTCAATGATATCATAAAACCAAATGTTATAATACAAAATGAATGTCATTCTGGATTCTTTAGAATTCGTTACTGTTGTTTTTGAATACTAGGGGGCTTGTGAAGAAGAATATGCTCTTGTTTATTCAGCTAAGGAGCAAGACCTTGCTGAGGCAAAAGCTTTAATACTATTTACCACAGACTTACAGTAAAAGTGACACGTTCAGAACTTGGAGCAAAGCGAGTTAGATTTTTTCAGGGCATTCTTTGTGTTGTTAATAAGGTAGGGACTCTGAAAACTACTTGAATAGGAGAAAATATTACTCTCTTCAAAAAATTCAGAGATGTGGCATATCTTAAAAAGAAAGTGAAGTTTAAAATCACAAATTCCATATAGTACCAACCTGCTTTCTAATAGAGCTCTTGCTCCTATGAATAAGTGAAAGGTTTGAATACTGTGAAGTATAAGGCTGATCTCATGATTGTGAATCAAGCAGACAACCAATGTGTCATTCTTTGTCTTAAAGAGGAAGCAATTCCTAGTCTCTGTTTCTGTCTACATTTTTAGGGTAGAGACTGTACATTGTCCTTCAGAAGTGAGGACTGTTGAGCTTTTGCGTTAAGGTCATTCAAGTCACAAAAAACAGCTATTTCTCCCTCTTTCTGCAAATTAAACACACTCCCCGTCGTGTTGTAATGGATTTCAGTCCTATGTAATTAAAGATCCAACTGTTCACCTCTTGAAACCAAGAGCTTTTTACCACATTGTTGCTTCATTTATCTCTGAGGAAAGACACCGATCCACCCATTTGCTATTGGAGTGACGCAGTGCACACAGTATTGCTGGCAGTAACACAGCAATAAAAGTGAACAGTAGACGTTTTGGAAGAGAACCATTACCTTGACTCTCTAATGAGTTTTGTTTTTCAATAGCTTTTCAGTAAAAAAAAAAAGATTTACAACAGAGAAAAGCTCAATGTAAGATGACGGGTTCTTAGTATTATCACTGCTCAGAGTGATTAAAATATTTCCTTTCTAGTTCTTTAGCTGGACTTTCAGTTTCCCTTCTCTAGTATTTCCTCTTGCCTTCCAGAACAGAATTTCATTTCTTGCTTATTTTCATCTCTTTTAGTTCTAATTTATTCCATGTTCCCAAACAAATTCCTTTTTTGCCATGTCCCATTCTTAGTTTCCCAGAAAGCAGAGCCTGAGGCAGAGGGAATATGTGTTATTGCCAGAATTTGCATGAGTGAACAAGGAGGGAGGGGAGCAGGAAAGGAGTAAAACTGAAAGGAAGGGTGCATGTTCCTGCTATCATTACTGTTTGTTGAGTGTGACTGGTTGCTACATCTATGCTAACATACTCTCAAGGAATTGTATAAATTACCTTGCAATTGACTTTAGGGTGAAGGGGAAAACCTTCATTCATTCGTTTTCATCTTGTATTGTGCAAGGATTCACCCTATCGAGGCTTGCTCTTCTGGTGACACATGTATAAACATGTGCATCCTGTGGGTTCTCCTGGGAAGTCGACATGGAAGGCCATGTAGAAGTGGAGGTGCTGTTAAGGGATGTCTAAGAAGCCAGAGTTCATGTAGAGAGGGTTGTCACAGCAGAAGTTGGAACAGATGACAGTTGAAGCTTACGCGATCTGAAGAGCTGCCTAAGATGTGTGCAGTGCACCCTGTAATTGCTTCCCACGATATTTTGGTCTATGCAGAAGCGCAGGTGAAGCTTGTCACTGTAATTGAGAATGCAACATAGTTTTGGAAAAAATAGTCTTAAAACTATGTTTTTATGTTTTTAAGAGATCACTATTTCAATCCTGTTTGCACTAGAAAACCACAATCATGCATGATACATTCACCATTTTTAATATGAAGCAGTTTGCCACAAAGCAAATGCTCAATACAACTTTTAATAATATTGAGTGTTTATGTATACACTGAATTTTAGGAATATTATAACTTACATATTTAGTCATTAAAATAATAAATTTGATGTATTTTATGACACCAGTTGGTATGACATGATCAATCATAATTGGAGGTTCGATTTCTCACATGCTGGGCCATTTAAAAGATCTGCCCTTAATAACTGTCTCAATTGCTGGAGTCTGTTCAATTTCACCTGACTAGTCTGGTCTGTTCAAGGCCAAAGTCCTAGGCATGGAGACATGTTATCCAATATATAAGCTTGAAGGTACTTCCGATAACTTAGATAATAGCCATTTATGCTTTTTTTGTATTGATGCTGCCTTAGGGAATGTTATCTAAAATGATTCACTAAGAGCACTAAGCTACTATAGACAAAAAGAAGGTTAAGAATAATCAGTTAAGTAAGCAAAAGAAATATCACATTGGAACAAGTTTATTTGGCTTTCTTTTATTTTGGTTTTTATTACTGAATATTTTTAAAAGGGAGATGGATTATGTATAGGCCAAATCTTAGGAAATATTTGTTATATTTTTAAAGAATCAAATCTATTACTACAGGAATAGTAATTTATACTCTAGATGAAGGTGTAATCAAATGATTTGCATCTCCTTCCAATGAAATTGAAACAACGGATTTTTTTTCTAATCTGATAATAGCATGTTTTATTTAAATCATTTGTGCTCTTTGGAAATTTTCTTTTGCAAAATACATCTCATATTAATTTAGAGAAATAAGGGTATCCAAATAATCTTTGAATTGAGGTTAAAATGGATATTCTTTTTATTTATACAGTAGCAGAAATGAAAAACAGCAAACAATCTTGAACTCCTAAATCTTCATTTAAAGACTCAGTTGTCCATAATATCTGCAGAATCCACCTATCCAGTTGATAGGAAGATTACTTTATTCTTAATTGCTGTTTTAGAAATAAAATAGTGGAAAAGAGCATACATTTTGATAAAGCATGAGCACCCAGAATGAGAAATGTAAGTATTAATGTGTCTACTTTCTCACTTGCTCCAGTATCCACATCCTTAGTCAAGAGACTTTGAAGTTTCTCCCACATTAAGAGATAGAATATATTTTCACACCTCTTGACTTTAGGTCCTATCATGTGATCAAGAGAATTAGCTGGGAGTGACTGTTCCTGTCCAAACCTGGGAAAAGAATATACAATAGATCTCGTATATTTCTCCTTGCCCTCTTGTGCCTTTGACATAGCCGTGAGGAGAATGTGTCCAGGTTAGGTCAGTGGCTACAGGAAAAAGATAAAAAACACAAAGCGCAGAGCTGTTCATCCCATGGCATACTTCTGCAGCTGAGTCCCGGATACAAGAGCAAATCGACCAAGATCTGCAGAGCCCAGAGCAGTCTAGATATGATGACTCCCTACCACCAGTCAACCAGCAAATATAAGAGCTATAATACAAATAATTCTTATCGAGAACTATGTTTGAAGACAGGCATATTCATAAGATACCAAGATAAATTCAGTTTAATTCCATTGCATGTGGAATTTGAAACTGCTATCCTTCAAAGCAGCCTGTACATCCTTAGCAAAATTTTGCAAGTTTACATAAAGTATTTATGGTATAATATTATTTACAAAGTTGGTTTCTGTTAATCAGTCTTATTTAGTATATATTTATTGAATGCTTACTTTTTTTAAGTTCTAAAAATACAAATATGAAGGGAACAGCCACTGCCCATAAGGAGAATAAAATATTGGAGAGATCAAGTGGAAGTTAACTTTACAAAAATAATATAAGAAATGTGAAGACTCAATGTCATTTTGGAGTCTACTTAAGTAGACATGTTTAGATGCTAAGAATGGTGACATTTTCTGGAAGATATTTGATATAGCAAAGTAATTTTATGTAGATTAAATTCATTTCTCTTTTTTAAAAGTATAAGATAAAATGTATTTCCTAGATTTCAATTTTAATACTGCTGAAAGTTTCCAGCCAGTTTTTAAAAACCACCATGTAAAATCTGTCACAAATGAAAAAGAAAATCAAAATAAGTTTCCTCTTTTTCTTTACTTTTTCTTGTATTTACTTAATGAATATCTGTCTTCCCATGAAGTCAAGCTATTTTAATACCTAAACCAATATATTACTCATTGTAGGGTCTCATAAATCATTCTGAAAATGAATACATTATTAATTATTAAATCACTTATAGGATTCCTACATTTGACTATAATGCAGTGTTTTGAAAGAAATGCTTTCGGCTCCAAATGTGAAAACCATATGCTACAGTAAATTGTGCCTAGATTTCAGGGAGTGAAGCCAATGCTCCCTTTCTAATATTTACCACTGTCAATTGCTAATCAGAAGTGGCATCAAAGAATTCCTCAGGAGTGCTTCTTGTTTTTGTTTTATCTGCCTACTAGTCATGGCACATTTAACCGGCATATAGACCTAGGAAAACCTTTCTTCCTAAACTCCATCGAAATTGCTTGTAGATAAAAAGAAGCTCCCTATTTATTTCCCAAGCCTACTGTTGCAGAAGTAGAGCGAGAATTGTGCGGAGGTTGAAATTCAGGGCTCCAGAGTAAGGTTACCTGAAGTCGGATCTGGTCTCCAGCGTTTTTTTTTTTTTGAGTTGGAATCTCACTCTGTCACCCGGATTGGAGTGCAGTGGCCGCTCCCGGCCATGGCAGCCTCAACCTGCTGGGCTCCGGCAATCCTTCCGCCGCAGCCTTCCAAGTAGCTGGAACTACAGGCATGCACTACCACGCCCGGCTAATTTTTTGATTTATTGTGGAGATGAGGTCTCGCCAAGTTGCCCAGGCGGGTCTCGAACCCGCGGCCTCCCAAAGCGCGGGATTACAGGCTGAGCCACCGAGCCCGGCCTGGTCTCCAGCATTTAACGAGCTGTGTGACTTTAGGCAAAGTGCAAAACACTCTTTCCCTTGGTTTCTTCACCTGCAAAATGGGGATTAAAAATAAAAGATCTAAAGAGACTTCACTGATGTGGTGGCACCTCGTAGGAAGAAGTTGGGGTTCCGTGGGGCCCTGATACTGAAGATGCGGTCCGACTGGGTGACCTCTCGCCGTTTCCCAGCAGCTTTCCCCTCCCCCCACTGTCCCCCCTCTCAACCGCCCCCCGCCCCGCACCCCGCGCTGCTTTCCCCTGCAGGATGAGGCGCCCGCCTTCTCTCTCCAAGCCGGATGAGGCATGCAGGCCCGGGTGAAGGGCAACCCCGGCAGCTATGGGAAGTATGGCTATACTAGTAGTGGGTATACGTGAAGAGGAGAGCGAGAGGCTCAAGAGCCTAAGAAGCAAAGTCACTATTTCCATTGAAATAGACCATGAAATAAAAAATCAGGCCAGACTCGGTGGCTCAGCCTGTAATCCCATCACTTTGGGAGGCCGAGGCGAGTGGATGGCCTGAGCCTATGGGGTCGAGACCAACCCGCCCCAACTGCCACGACCTCTTCTCTACAATTAAAAAAAAAAAAAAAAAAAAAAGAATAGCCGTGGTAGTGTGCGCCTGCAGTTCCGGCTGTTTGGAAGACTGAGGTGGAAGGATAGCCTGCATCCAATAGCTCGGCGCTTGGGTGGTGGTGGGTATGCCACTGTACTCCAACCTGGGTGACAGAGTGAGTCTCCAACTCAAAAATAAATAAGTCAAAATAAATTATTAGCTAAAATGAACTCACAGTTTGATTCTACAACTGGATTTCTAAGGAAACCTTATCCAGAGGGAGCCAAACAATGTTGCTGTGCTGTATGATGCTGTTTTCATTGTTTGTCTTTTTTGTTATTGGGTTATTAAACTGAGGTAATGTCAGCAATTGTGAATTTGGAATTTGTTCCAACTTAATAGCTTAGAGTACCACATTGATTAAAATCAGCCATAACTTTCCTAGTTTTCAATACTATGGCCTTTTTCATGGACGATGACTCAATTTTGCTTGTTTTATAAATCACATTAGCTAATACAGTGTTCTTTTTTATTTTACAGGTGTGGGGCATAAATGTTCATTAGGCAGGTACCCTTGATGAGGTGAGGTGTGTTCCTCCCTCCCCTGGCAGTTTCCCTCAACTGCCAATCCCACCACCCCCTGGCAGTTTCCCATTATTGCCAATCCCTTTCTTATAGTATTATGATAATTGTTCAAGTTCTGTTTATGAGTTTTCTTTGTTTTTGTGATAGATCACTGAGTATGATAGACTCTAAATCCATCCAAGTTGCTGCAAAGTTCATATGTTTGTCTTTCCTTAAGGCTGCATAATATTCCATTGTGTATATGTACCATATTTTTTTAATCCAGTCCAACTTCGATGGGCAGCGTGGTTGGTTCCATGAGGATGTAGAGAAAAAGGAATGCTTCTACACTGCTGGTGGGAATGCAAACTAGTGCAACCTCTTTGGAAGACAGTGTGGCAATTTCTGAAAGAACTAGAAATTGACCTTCCATATGACCCAGCAGTCCCCTTATTGGGAATATACCCAGAGGAACTCAAATCTTTCTACAAAAAAGATACCTGCACATGTATGTCTGTTGCAACTCTATTCACAATACAGTGCATTTTTTTTTGAGTTGGAGCCTTACTCCATTGCCCAGGCTGGAGTGCAGGGGTGTACACTATGGCCATCCCAGAGTCAACCTGCTGGGTTCCAGCAATCCTTCTACCTCAGTCTTCCAAGTAGTTGTAACTACAGGTGTGCACTACCACGCCCAGCTAATTTTTAACTTATTGTAGAGACAAGGTCCCATCAAGATGCCCAGGCTGTTCTTGAACCCATGGGCTCAGGTAATCCACTCGCCTCAGCCTACCAAAATGCTGGGATTACAGACTGAGCCACTGAGCCCTTAATGATGTCGTTTTAGCCCCTGTTTTCATGGATATTGAGATGGTGTGACTTCAACAACTGTGTTTTCTTTTTCTGTTGTTTGCTGTTAGATTAAATCACATTGTAGTATTCTGTTGTTACCATAAATGTAGATTTCTGTCCCATATAAAGAAACTCAGTGGGAGAGTAAAAGAATGCCGGAGGAGCCTGACTCTGTCTCTTGAGATGGTGAGCTGGCTTTGCTAGAATGGCTGTTGAGTTTTCCTCAGCTGTGGTCAGCTGTGATGGTGTGCTCCCTTTCCTCCTTCATCTGGTTAAGTCCGCTTTCTCTTTACCTATAATATTCCCAGTAATGGTTGATGATGTCACTCCTCTTCCATCTTTGCCCAGAGATCTCATTCTTTAAACGAAGTTGGTTATTTTGGACTATTTCTACTAGGGCCCTGTGTACATGTGTATCACTATACTATTTTTTATGATTTTTACTACTTAGGTAGGTCATTTTATTATCATTTGTGGAGGATAATGTGAAGTAATTGATGAACTCTGAATGGAAATAGAGTTCATGGAACTTAGGCCTTGAACTTGGAGTTGAGTATTGTTGCAGAACAATTCACAATAGCAAAAACATGGAACCAACCCTGCTGCCCACTGAAAGTGAACTGGATACAGAAAATGTGGTACATATACACAATGGAGTATTATGCAGTCATAAAGAAAAACAAAATCATGGCCTTCAGCAGCAAATTGGATGGAGCTGGAGACCATCATACCAAGTGAACTATCACAGAAACAAAACTAAATATCACGTGTTCTCACTCATAAGTGGACCCTGAACACTAGTCACATTAGCACAAGGGAGGGATCGGCAGTCATTGGGCACTGCTATGGGAGGGAGGAAGAAAGGAGGGTGGGGAGCACGTGACAATACAAAGTGTACGTAGTTCATTACCAGGGACAGTGAAGGAGAGTTAGAAGCCCAAACTTCACCTGTGTGCAGCCTACATATGTAGTTAATCCTCACTTGTACCCCACATTCCTATAATAAAATAAAATAAAAATTTAAAAAGAGTGTTGTTGCTTTAATCCAGTGTATTTGTTTATGGGACGCAAAACACAAAGGTGGGCTGCTGAATAAAAATAAATAATAAAACATTACTGAGTACTCTGTATTGCTACTATTTTGGAATGTACCCATTTATAGGCCCAAACATCAATATTTAAATAAAATATAGTAATTGACAAAATACCTAAACCCATAGGTTGTTATGAGGCTTTAATAGTGTAACACATGCAGGGCACATAGGGCAGTGTGGTTGATCCAGGGAGTTAACATTCCAGAAAGGTAAGCTGTGACTTTTCCCTTTTCTATACCCTGGTTGGTGCCTCCAACTTCAATTTCCATTCTTGGTTTATATCAATGTACTGCTTGGAAAATTAGCTCTATTTCTCTGGCTTTGAGTGAATATTTTCTAATTTTCCATCTCTTTCAATTCTTCCTTTTTATACAGCAGAGCACATCATCGTTGTATAAAGGCTAACATGAGTGTTAATAGTTCCACTGTCTGTGTAAAGAAGGGCGCCCTATTTGGGATGAGGACCTAGGCTGCCTTCTGTGTTTTTTCCTCGCAGGCAGACACACTATCTTAAACACTCAGAGAGCTCAGTAAGGAAATTGATGGCCTACAGAAGTGGTCAGAGCATTTTGTACTATAATTCAGGCTGCAAAGACTCAGAAACAATGCACTGTTTCTAGTAAATGTTGCCTTCTTCATTTGTAGGGGATAAACTCTGGAGACTCCTGTGAAAAGAAAACGTAATTTGCCTGGATGCAAAATGCTTCAGTCTGTTCTTTTCTCTAAGCATCTCCCACTTTCAATGCTTTTTCTATTTTATTACACTAGGGAAGAAAACTCAATTGCATGCTATTGTGACTTTCGTGGTTAAGTTGTTGATTTGTTCTTTTTGTTCCTAGTTTAGGAAAGGAGGTCTGTACCTCATGACAGAAGCAGTGGGGACTCACTAGGGTCCTTCATGGAGCAAATAGTAAAATTCCCAAGGTCCAAATCCCCCAAAATGAATGTTTTTTTGTATGCTAAGTTGGCACACAAAACCTATACACAGTCAGATATGATATTTTTTTCCTCATATAGTTATAGGTCTAAACTGAATAATCTACCTTATAGGAAAATATACTGGGGATGAGGGATATATCCTATAGGGTTGTCGCAAATAGCTGTCTGGTCTAAAATATGTTTTCTGGGTAATGTTGAGTTCTGAGGGCATCAGTAGCATAAAAACTCAAGTACTGACTCTTTAACACAGGACACATGAGAATAATATTTTCATAACTTTTCTAGATTTAATACATTATTTTATGTTAGCATTCCAAGCTGAAGAGACAATTACTAGATTTCTTTAGTCAGGACTCAAATAATTAACAGCTTGATATTCAGAAATTTGTCCTTGCTGATATACCGTGGAAGCATTTTACCTGGTTGGTGGCCAGAACCTCTATTACATTTTGTCACAGATCATAAAATGGGCCTGAGTGTCCTCTATCCATAACATGTAGTGGAGGAAATGCATTGATGAAATAAAAATTGCATCTTCCAATTCTATCAACTGGTAACATTCTCACTGCAAAATATTTTCCATTCTTAGACACTTAGGATAAAGGTGTGAATGGTTAAAGAAAATATGCACTAGTTACAGAACCAAAACATATGTTTTCTGATTGTCTACATAAGAACATGTACACACACACGTTTTAAAATACACCCCAATTCTTTTTCTATCATTTTATTGCAATTTCTCCTCTGTTCTGATTTTGCTGTCTTCCATTTAAAATTATAAAGGACAAGAAAGTATTTAAAGATTAAAGAAACATTGTGATAAATAAAAAGGTAAGCATAGGTGCCATTAGCACAGATTCTTAGTGACTGCAAAATAGTTCCATCCTTATTCCTTCTAGGATTTGAAATTGACTCCCATTTATGATGCAAGAAAAAGAGAGATGCGGATCTAAAAATAGGACAACCAAGTGTTCAGTCACTCTAGAAAAAGCTCCACCTGTTTTTTTTTTAACTTTTAATTTTTTTATTTTAATGGTGTGGAGTACAATTCAGGGTTAGGTATGCAAATGTTCATTATGCAGGTACCCTTGTTGATGAGGTGTGCCCCCACTTCTCCTGGCAGTTTCCCTCAGCTGCCAATCACACCTCCTCTTCCCTGGCAGTTTCCCACTACTACCAATCCCTTTCTTATAGTATTGTGATAATTGTTCAAGGTCTGGTTATGAGTGAGAACATAGGGTACTCTTCTTTGTTTCTATGATAGATCACTGTGTAGCAGCTCTATTCACAATAGCAAAAACATGGAACCAACCATGCTGCCCATCGAAGTTGGACTGGATAAAAAAATGTGGTACATATACACAATGAAATATTATGCAGCCATCAAGAAGGACAAACATATGGACTTTGCAACAACTTGAATGGATTTAGAGTCCACCTATTTTTAATAGAGTTCTAATGAGGTTTAAACAGTGAGCCTAATATATTCAATATAAATAATGCATCTTTCTAAGATAAAACTTGCAAGCCACCAATAGAGTCACTTGCAGATAATTTTAACTCATACTATTAAGAAAGACAGAAGGATAGCTATTTAATTACATGTTGATAGATGAAAAGCAATATGTTATAGTTTGTCTTCTCATGAAGCTACTGTCATTTGCCAGAGCACATCCCTTATTATTTCTAAATGTTTGCTAATGGAGTGGCTCACTAGTACTGCTTGAAAGATATGGAAAGAGCCCTCTATGTTAATTCAACCTAAATTTCCTCTAAACAAGGTACCTTTTGCTGTGCTCCATTATCCTGTTCTTGCAAATTCTCTTAACAGACTCATCTTTAAAGTCAATTGATAAAAATAGGCACACAGCCGGTAGCTATGATGTTGACTGCTGAGATGTGTGTGTGGTGTTATAAACATGCCTACTCATCCTTAATGGCCTTGCTTTATCCCAAATCCAAGAGAGGAAAACCAATATTACAGCAAAGCAATGTCCAGTAAAACTTGACACTTTCTCAGTCTGAGAATTAAATAACAATGTAAAGATAGTATTATCATAAATCAATAAGATAAGATAATGTAGCTTTGGAAGTAGTTCAGTCTTCAATTGAAAGAGCACACATTGAATTTGGTAATTTTCTTTTTCTTCAAGTTAAATGCCCACTAGTGAGAACAAAACAAGAGGAGAGATCCTCAGCTAAACAAAAGAAATAAGATAATACACAAGCTCTTAAGATAAGGTGATGTTTTACCAACGCCTAATTTCCTGGGATCCTCTGATATAGCGCCTGATGTGGACTTACTATACTACCAAAACACTTATTTGGCAAAGGCAGACTACTAGATGCAACTTGGAGACGAGAAAAGAGCACCTGTCATCAAAGCAGCCCATGGTTCTGAGGTACCAGAGAACAGGCAGAGCTGATAGGCTGAAAGACCTGGATCCAGATACAGTTCTAGGGCTTGGCTTATAGACTATGTATAATAGTCTGAATTGCTGCAAATTAACTTAAGAAAGTTTTATCACAAAAAAATTTTTTTGAAAAATAGCTGTCTGGGATTAGTTCTGTCCTAATGCCCTTCCTTAGCTAAAAGACTAAAATGATGCATCTCAGCTCCTGATATATGATAGATAGAAGAGGGGCCAAGAGCCATTCTCCCTGGGAACAAGGTCAGAGTGGGCTTGACTGCTCAGTTACTATCCCCAGAATGTGTCATAAGCAATAAAATAGTGAACACACTGCACTATCTTTTCTTTAAGAATGGTGGTGTTCATTGAGATACTACCTAACCCCAGTAAGAATAACCATCATTAATAAAACAAACAACAACAGATGCTGACGAGGATGCGGAGAGAAAGGAATGCTTCTACACTGCTGGTGGGAATGCAAACTAGTGCAGTATCTTTGGAAGACAGTGTGGCGATTTCTGAAAGAACTAGAAATTGACCTTCCATATGACCCAGCAATTCCCCTATTGAGAACATACCCAGAGGAACTCAAATCATTCTACAAAAAAGATACCTCAGCTGGGTTTGGTGGCTCAACCTGTAATCCCAGTGCTTTGGGAGGCTGAGGTGAGCGAATTGCCTGAGCTCATGTGTTCAAGACCCGCCAGGGCAACTTGGTGAGACCTCATCTCTACAACAAATAAAAAATTAGCTGGGTGTGGTAGCGCTTGCCTGTAGTTCCAGCTAATTGAAAGGGTGAGGCCAAAGGATTGCCAGAGCCCAGCAGGTTGAGGCTGCGGTGGCTGGGAGCATGCCACTGCACTCCAGTCTGGGCGACAGAGTGAGA
>NW_007038344.1:186910-261897 GCF_000164805.1 Carlito syrichta
AGCATATACACAATGGAATATTATGCAGCCATAAAGAAGGACAAACATATGGACTTTGTAGCAACTTGGATGGATTTAGAGTCAATTATACTCAGTGGTCTATCACAGAAACAACAGAGTACTATTTTTCCACTCATAAGTGGACCTTGAACAATTATTATAATACTATAAGAAAGGGATTGGCAGCAGTGGGAAACTGTCAGGGGTTGGGGGGTGGGATTGGAAGTTGAGGGAAACTGCTAGGGAAGGGAGGGGCATACCTCATCAACAAGGGTGCCTGCGTAATTGATGTTTGTGTGCCGAACCCTGAATTGTACTCCACATCTTTATAATACACACAAAAAAGAATGGTGGTGTTTGTTGTAGTTAATCAATTGTCCCATTGTAAGTACATATCAGATGTGTTGAGGGGGTAAACATGACAATCATTTGGCTATAGGTAACTAAACTATGAGGAGACACTTGGGGATCTCATAGAAAGAAATATACAGGCCAGGTGTTTATTTCCCCAAAACTGAGGTCCTTCCAGAATTACCAAGAAATATAATGCAGGTGAGCCCCAGAATTGGGGTTTGGCTTGAGAGGCCAGTGACTTTGTGCAGGAAAGAATTCAACTGTGAGTCCTAAGTAGGAGATGAAAAGTAAATTTGTTAAAGAAATGGATCCATAGGCAAAGCAGTTCATGTGCACCATTGGGGTTTTCATTGGAAAATGAAAGTAAGTTTATTGAAATGACAGAGAGCAGGCTACTCTACAGGCTGAGCAGCCTAGGCTGGTTTATAGGAAGAACAGCCATACATCTCTGGGGTTTTATTTTTATAGCTGTTTCTTGATTATTTGCTAAGCAAAGGGTGGATTATTCATGGGTTTTCTGGGAAAGAGGCCGGGAATTCCGAGATCAAAGGTTCCTCTCCTTCTTAGACCATTTAGAGTAATTTTCGGGAGTTCCTTGGTAATTGTACACTATCATGGTGCTAATAGGAATGTCTTCTAGCATGCTAATGCATTATAATTAGCGTACAATGAGCAAAACGGACAAGCAGAGGTTGCTGTTGATGCCATCTTGGTTTTAGTTGGTTTACGCTGGCGTGGATCTGTCTTCCTCACAGCATCCCATTTGTCAGTGAGGTCCAGGTCTTGTGACCTTCATTTTGAGAAACTAGTCCAGTCAGATCCCTATCTTATCCTGAAGGTCCTGGACAGAAAACCGGGCAGTGCATGCGCCAGACTCAGCAGGACTGAGTATTAGATGCATATGGGAAGGTTGCATTATTTTATTAGGATTACTTTTTCTGTTATATATAGGCGGTGTGTGTGTGTGTGTGTGTGTGTGTGTGTGTGTGTGTGTGTGTGTGTGTGTATGTTAAGAAGGCAAGGACAAAATGTAGTTACATTTTTGTCTGCTGAACTTCTTTTTTTCTTTTAGGAACCTGGATGTGACTTTTATGAGGCACAGCCATCAGGTGGGTTGGCTTCATGGGCCCCCGATCTCAACCAGAAAAATTATGGTATGCCACCCCTGGGAACACTGATCCATATATGGGTGAGCACAAGAAGAGCTATCCATAATCCTTAAGGAGAGTGACATGGAAATATGGGAACCTGAAGGTGCCAGAAGCATCAAGGTGTCGGCAGAACTGTGTTCATCCTGCAGGTTCTAAGAGAAAATCCATTTCCTTGTCTTTTCTAGCTTCTGGACACTACCTGCATTCCTGGGCTCATGGCCCCTTCTTCCATGTTCAAAGTAAGTCACATAGCATCCTCAATCTATCTCTCATTCTGCTTTATAATGTTATATTACCCTCTTTGATTGTGACCTCCCTGCATTCTTCTTGTGATGACCCTTGTGATTTTATTAAACACATCTATATAATCCATAATCCTTAACTGAATCATGTTTCCAAAATCCCTTTTGCCAAGTAGGGTAACATATTGACAGGTGCCAGGGATTTGGACATAATCAGCCTCCCACATCAATATTCAGCTAGTATGAATTGGAATTTTGTCACTTTTATCCAAGAGAATTCTGACTGAGACACAATGATTCTGCTTTTTAATTTCCTTTAGAGGTCAAATAACTGTTAATAACTTATCCCATCCTGCAGTTAGTGCATATTATACATTTTAAGAAGCAGAACTATTTAGAAGAAATGGTACTAGAATGTAATTATTTATATTTTAATTCTCACTAGAACAAGTTATATATTTGCTTTCAGACTTAATTCATTCACTTATAATATGTAGATAATAACTCTTGATTTGGTCAATTCACAAAATGATTGTGAAAATCAAATGAGGTAAAAAACACTAAATTTATATATAGAAAGTACTTTTATTATTTTATTTCATGTAGGTGTCATCTTTTAGAATAATTATCATTCACTCACTAATATTTTTAAATTATCAACTAGGTAAAATTGTATGTATTTACTGTGTACAGGATGATGCCTTTTAATATTTTATTTTAAAGATATAGGGTGCA
Source organism: Carlito syrichta (assembly GCF_000164805.1). Lineage (NCBI taxonomy): Eukaryota > Metazoa > Chordata > Mammalia > Primates > Tarsiidae > Carlito > Carlito syrichta. The sequence continues at coordinate 189,393 of NW_007038344.1, forward strand.
ATTCAGGATTAGGTATACAAGTGAAAATCATACAGGTATTTGGGCATTCCTTTGGTCCCCACTTTGCTTGCTTTGAGGTGAGGTACCCTTGTTGATGCTGTGTCCCCACTCCCACCCTGGCAATATCCTGCTACTGTCTATTCCTTTCATATAGTATTATAGTAAATGTTCAGGGTCTGCTTATGAGTGAGAACATGTGGTTCTCAGTTCCTTGTTTCTGTGATAGATCACTGAGTATGATAGACTCTAAATCCATCCATGTTACTGTGAAGTCCATGTTTGTCCTTCTTTATGGCTGTGTAATATTCCACTGTGTATATTTATCATATTTTTTTATCCAGTCCAGTTTCGATGGGCAACATGGTTGGTTCCATGTTTTTGCTATTGTGAATAGTGCTGCAATAAACACGCGTGTGCAGATATATTTTTGTAGAATGATTTGAGTCCCTCTGGGTATATTCCCAGGAAGGGATTCCTGGGTCATATGAAAGGTCAATTTCTAGTTCTTTTAGAAATTGCCACACTGTTTTTCATAGAGGTTGAATTAGTGTACATTCCCCCCAGCAATGTAGAAGTGTTCCCTTTTCTCCCTGCATTCTCGCCAACATCTGTAGTTGTTTGTTTTATTAATGATGGTCATTCTTACTGGGGTTAGGTTGTATTTCAGTGTGGTTTTGATTCGCATTTCTCTGATGATTAGTGAGGCTTAACACTTTTTCACATGTTTGTTGACTGCCTGTATATCATTTTTTTGAGAAATGTCTATTCATGTCTTTTGCCCACTTTTGAATGGGACTGTTTGTTTTTTTCTTTTGGCATGTTTAAATTCCTCGTAGATCCTGAATGTTAGGCCTTTGTCAGATACACAGTTGGTAAATATTTTTTCCCATTCTATGGGCTGTTTCCTCACTCTCTTGATGGTTTCTTTTGTTTTGCAGAAGATTTTTAGTTTAGTGAGGTACCACTTGTCTATCTTATCTCTTATGGTATGGACACCTAGGGTTTTGGTCAGGAATTGGTTGCCTATTCTGATTTCTGTAAGAGCGTCTCCTGCATTTTCTAAGTTTCTTATAGTTTGAGGTTTTACATTTTGTTTTCGATCCACTTAGAATTGATTTTTGTGTATGGTGATAGTTAGGGATCCTGTTTCAATCTTCTGCATGTGACCAGTCAGTTTTCCCAGCACTATTCACTGAATAGGTTCTCCTTTCCCAGGGGTTGTTGTTGGAGGCTTTGTCAAACATGAGTTGGTTGAGAAATTGGGGTTTTGCTTCTGGAATCTCTATCCTAATCCATTGGTCCATATGTCTGTTCTTCTACCAATACCAGACTATTTGGAAGTGTGATACCTCCCACCCACGTTTTGTGTGTGTGTGTGTGTGTGTGTGTGTGTGTGTGTGTGTGTGTGTGTGCTAAGATTGTTTTGTCTGTTCGTGGTCAGTTATGTTTCCATATGAATTTCTGTGTTGTCATTTCCAGGTCTGAGAAAACTCATGTTGGTCATTCAATAGGTATTGTGTTGAAGCTGTAGATTGCCTTTGGTAGGATGGACATCTTAATAATATTGATGCTTCTATCCATGAGAATGGAATATTTTTCTATTTGTTTGTGTCTTCTTGGATTTCGTGAACAGTGTTTTGTAGTTTTCATTATAAAGGTCTTTTACTTCTCTGGTTAGGAAGATGCTGAGGTATTTATTTTTTCTTGTGACTATTGTGAATGAGATTGTACTTTTTATTGTATTCTCTGCCTGTTTGGTGTTGGTGTATAACAATGCAGCTGTCTTTTGCACATTTATTTTGAAATCCAAGACTGCCAAAGTCTTTTATCAGTGCAAACAGGTTTTTGACAGATTCGCTTGGATTTTAGAGGTATAGGATTATATTGTCAGCAAAGGGGAATAACTTAACTTCTTCTTTTCCTATTTGGATACCCTGATTTCCTTCTCTTGTCTAATTGCTCTAGCTAGGACTTTCAACACAATGTTGAACAGGAGGGGTAAGAGTGTTAGCCTTGTCTTGTTCCAGTTTTCAGGGAGAATGCTTCCAGTTTCTGTCCATTTGGCAATATGCTGGCTGTGGATTTATTGTAGTTGGTGCTTACTATTTTGAGGTATGTTCCTTCTATGCCTAGATGTTCGAGGGTTTTTATCAAGAAGGGATGCTGGATTTTATCAAAAGCGTTTTCAACATCTAATGATATAATCATGTGGTTCTTGTTTTTGCATCTGTTGATGTATTTAATTACACTTATGGTCTTGCAGATGTTGAACCCTGCATTCGGGGTTGAAGCCTACTTGGTCATGAGTGATAATTTTTGAGATGTGTTGTTGGATCTGATTCACTAGAATTTTGTGGTGAATGTTTGCATCTATGTTCATTAGGAATATTGGCCTGTAGTTTACTTTTTTTTTTTTTTACTGAATCTTTACCTGGTTTGGTTATCAGTGTGATGTTCAGCTTTGTAAAATGATTTTGGGGAAGTTGCATCATTCTCAGTTGCCTGGAATATTTTCAGTAGGATTGGTATCAGCTCCTCCTTATACATTTTGTAGAATTTCACTAGAAAGCCATCGGGTCTAGGTCTTCTTTTTGGAGGCTGTTTTCTTATGATGGAGTCAATTTTCTGGTTTGTTGTTGGTCTGTTTAGTGTCTCAAATCTTCTCGTTCAACCTGGTAGGTTGTGTGATGTCAGAAAGTCCTCCATTTCTTTTACATTATCAAGTTTGTTTCCACATAGGTGTGCATAGTAGTCTCTGAATATGTTTTGTGCTTTTTTGGGGGTCAGTTGTGATTTGTTCTTTTGCATTTCTGATTCTGCTTATTTGAGCTTTTTCTTCCTTTTCCTAGTCATTCTGTCTATGGGTCCATCAATCTTAATTTTTTCAAAGAACCAGTTTTTTGTTTTGTTGGGTTTTTTTTTTAAATGAAATGCTTGTCTTCTATATCCTGTATTTGGGCTTTTACTTTGTTGATCTGGATTCTTCTGCCAAAATCAGGATTGTGGTGATCTTGTCTTTCCAGTGCCCTTAGGTGATTTATTAGGCTATTAACTTGTGATCTTTCCATTTTCTTTTTTCTTTTCTTTTTTTTTTTTTTTTTGAGTTGGAGTCTCACTCTGTCGCCCAGACTGGAGTGCGGTGGCCGCTCCTGGCCACTGCAGCCTCGACCTGCTGGGCTCCGGCGATCCTTCCGCCTCAGCCTTCCGAGTAGCCAGAATTATAGGCATGCGCTACCACACCCGGCTGATTTATTTATTTATTTATTGTAGAGATGAGGTCTCGCCTGCCCAGGCGGGTCTTGAACCCGTGGGCTCAGGCAATCCACTCACCTCAGCCTCCCAAAGGCACGGAATTACAGGCTGAGTCAGCAAGCCCAGCTCCATTTTCTTGATGTGTGTTCATATAGATATAAATTCTCCTCTTAGAACTGTTTTAATGGCATCCTGTAGTTTTTGGTAAGATGATTCTTCATTTTTATTTGTTTCCAGGAATCCTTATTTACTATGTATAAGATGATGCTTTTGAGTATACATACACTGAGGAATGACCAAATCTTGCTAATTAGCATATACATTACCTTACGTAATTATCATTTTGTAGTGAGAGCACTATACATCCACCCGTAAGCATTTTTCAAGAGTATGTTATTAACTACAGTCACCATGTTGTAGATCTCTTTGAGTTTATTCTTCCTATCTAACTAAACTATTTTGTGTTATGATCAACATCTCCCCAACCCAGGGGTCCTTAACCCCTGGGCCAGGGATCAGTACTGGTCTGTGGCCTGTTGGAAACTGAGCTGCATAGCAGGAGGTAAGTGGTGGTCAAGGGAATGGAACTTCATCTGTATTTATAGCTGTTCCCCATTGCTCGCATAACCCTTGTGCTCCACCTCTTGTCAGATTAGTGGTGGCATTAGATTCTCAAAAGAGAGTAGGCCTATTGAGAACTGCACATGCAAGAGATCTAAGTTGCATACTCCTTATGACAATAGAATGCCTGATGATCTGAAGCAGAGCTGAGATGGTGATGCTAGCGCTGGGGAGTGCCTGCATATACAGATTAATATTAGCAGTGAGATTTGACTGCACAGAGACCATAATAAATCAATTGCTTGCAGAATCACATCAAAATCCTATCAGTGAGTGGCGAGTGAGTTGATGTACTTTGATTATACAGTTGTATCCGGTGGCAGGCTTTAAGTCAGAATTTGACACTTAATTTAGTCTGTGTGTTGCCTGCACATCATTTTATTTTCCACTTCCATCCACGCCTATTTATCACCCTGTGCACTTGTCTCAGTCTCAGCCAGTTTTGGTAAGTCCACAAGGTAATCCTAACCAAAATGAGTAAAAAACAAATATCACTGGAGAGTTTCTTTGAAAAGGGAGAAAGACCCAATGATGAGACAGTAGAAGATTCTAGGACTGCCAACAAAAGGAAAACTGCATTTAAAAGAAAATATCGACTTCTGGCAAGATGGCCACAGGGCAACTTGGTCTGTGAGACCCTCTGCGAAAGAGAACACACATAAAGACTCTAGCTCTCTCCTGCAGGCTGCAGCTCCCATCTTCAGTAGCCTGCTCTTCACATGGAGCTCAACCGCTGTCACTGCTCAAACATCACGGTGATCTGGGCTGCCACCGCAGCCATGGATGCTGCTGCCACAGCCATCACCCCTCCCAAACCTGAGGTGACCCACAACTTCTGACCGTGAAGTCCCCCACAAGCACAATCTACTGAGATTGCCGTCACCACTACTGTTGCCACTGCCACTGCCACAGCCATGCCACACCCCTCGCTCAGAGCCAGGCTTGTAGAACTCCTTCCATGTACTGGAAGGGGGCTGCCACCACCACTACTATCATTGCTGGCTCCTTCCTGGCCTGGGAGCCCTCTGACTTCCACCCTGCCTAAAGACCAATTGGAGCGGTGAGATAGCACCAGCTGCTGGGGATCTAAGGTAACAACATCAAAATGGGAAAGACAGAAACTTTTCCCCCTTGATAAATAGACAAGGCCAGATCTGAGTGATAGACTGGGCAGGGAGCCCACATCTGAACTGCCCATCATAGCAGACCAGGGGCAACTGACCCTAACTATAAACAAATCTACCAGCCTGCAAAGACAGCTAGAGATCTGAGCTGAAAGGACATTGGACTTAAAGGAAAAGTCTCAGAGTGTGCTTGGTTGATTCTGTTAGTTTACTGACTTTAATCTATTCCTTTTGTTCTTTTTTTTCTTTTTCTTTCTTCTTTTTTTATTTCTCTGCAAACCCCATCTTTGTATAGAGGAACAGCACACCAATAAGGAGGTTGGTTAGCTTGTACGTTAGCATCATTGTATGTTTTAGTTTTTTCATGTGGTTGTTGGTTAGTTTGTAGTCGTGGTTATTATTTTTCTTTTTATTTGTTTCAGGCTTTGTGTCTCTTCATTTGTTAGTCAGTATGATCATCTGTTTCCCCTCTTACTCCTCTCTCTTTCCATCCCCTTTTCCCCCCCACTGCCTGCTCCATTCTCTTCCTTCTGTTAACCTCATTTTGCTTTTAGGGAGTAAACTTATAACCCCACTGCATGGACAGATTCCAAGGCAGTGGGAAGTGGTTTTCATACTATCCATATACCTGTGGTGGATATCGGGATCTGCAGATAGATTTTGAATCACAGTTCCCCCTTTAATTAAATCTCAAAACTGCAAAAAGGACTACCCCCAACCGACAGTCCAACTCCAGAATTGAACAAAGCAAGAGGATAGACATAAGGAAGAATAGAAGATTGAACAAACAGAAGTAAAAGCAACCCCTCCATCCCTGAATAACAGAGTTAAAGAAGACGGGGAAGTGGAGGGAAGGAAAAAGTAGGGAGGAAAAATCTGCACAAATGAAGAAAAACCAAAAGAAGAATATAGGTCTCACACAGACCCCTGGGAGATCAGACACTGAGAAAACAGACTTTGAAACACATATGATGAAGAGCCCCCAGAATGACTGGTCACATGTAATAAACTCAGACATCAAGACATTAATAGAGAGAATAAAAAAATTGAGGCGAGACAAGAGGAAAACAGGAAGGAGCTGATGACAGAGATAACAGCAATAAAGAATTCTGTGATAGAAACAAATAACAAACTAATAAGATTGGAAAGCAGAATTAGCCAAGCAGAAGAAAGAAAATCAGCTTGAAGACCAAATACAGAACTAACCCAAACTGTCAAAAACATAGAAAAGAAGCTTAAAAGGACAGAACAAAAGCTTCAAGAGGTGAATGATTACTTCAAGAGACCCAACCTAAGAGTAATTGGCCTTCCTGAGGCAGAGAGAGAAACAGAGGCCACACTGGAGCAAACATTTCATGAAATCATTCAAAAAACGTTCCTCATCTCATCAGTGATGCAAAAATTCAAACACAAGAGATTCAGAGAAACCCTGCAAGACAACAAATGAGAAGACCAACTCCCAGACACATAATAATTAGCCTGAACAAAGTAGCTATAAAAGAAAAAATCCTAAAGACAGCAAAAGAAAAAGGTAAAACTGCCTACCAGGGAAGATCAGTTAGAATAGCAGCAGATTTATCTACAGAAAACCTCCAGGCTTGGAGAGCTTCAGCCCTATCTACAAAGTTCTAAAAGATAAACAATTTCAACTGAGAATAGCCTACCCAGTCAAGCTAAGCTTCATCAGTGAGGCAGAATTGAAATCTTTCCCAGATATCCAATCACTAAGAACCTACGCTGTCACCAGACCACCTCTACAAGACACTTAAGAAAGTACTGAATACAGAAGAAAAGGAAAAAAGAACAACCACGTTTTTCACAAGAGTACAGGCAAAAGATTCAAAACACACATGAACCAACTACAAAACCAAAAGAAAGACAAAAAACAAACAGGAAGAACAACAACTCTGTAAGTACCTTATGATAGGGATCAACTCTCACATTTCAACAATTAGCCTAAATGTGAATGGACTAAATGCACCACTGAAAAGACATAGAATGGCAACATGGATAAAATATCACCAGGCAACAATTTATTGCCATCAAGAGACTCATCTCACTAGAAAGGACACACACAGACTCAAAGTAAGAGGATGAGAAACAAATTTTCAGGCTAACGGAACACAAAAGAAAGGAGGAGTCGTGATCTTAATCTCAGACAAAATACCCTTTAAGCTATCAAAAATTTAAAAAGATACAAAAAACTATAATCCATCAACAAGAAATAGCCATCCTAAATATATATGCATCCAACATAGAAGCGCCAACTTTCCTAAAGCAACTTCTAGGTAAACTCAAAAAAGATATTGACACTAGCACTATCATAGCTGGGGACTTTAGTACCCCACTCACAACCCTAGACAGATCATCAGGACAAAAAATCAGCAATGAGATCTGGAACCTCAATGTGACTCTTGACCAAATGGACTTAATTGATGCCTACAGAACACTCCACCCAATGACCACAGAATATACATTCTACTCATCACTGCATGGAACATACTGTGCAAAGCCAAAGAAACCATCAAGAAAGCAGGGAGACAGCCCACAGAATGGGAAAAAGTATTTGCCAACTCCATGTCTGACAAAGGCCTAACATCTTGGATCTACAAGGAACTCACATGTGCTGAAATAAAAAAAAACAAACAACCCCATTACAAAGTGGGCAAAAGCTATGAACAGACACTTCTCAAAGGAAGACATCCGAGCAGCCAACAGACACATGAAGAAATGTTAAGAAATTGAGGTTTTGCTTCTGGAATCTCAATTCTATTCCATTGGTCCATATGCGTGTTCCTGTACCAATACTAAGCTGTTTTGATGATTGTAACTTTATAGTAAAGTTTGAAGTCTGGTAATATGATACCACCTGCTTTCTTTTTTTTGCTGGGGATTGTTCTGGGTATTCTTGGACGTTTGTGTTTCCATATGAATTCCTGTGTTGTTTTTTCTAGGTCTGAGAAGAATGTTGCTGGTAATTTGATGGGTATTGCATTAAATCTCTAGATTGCCTTAGGTAGGATGGACATCTTCACGATGTTGAATCTTCCAATCCATGAGCAAGGGATATTTTTCCACATGTTTGTGTCATCTTTGATTTCTTTGAGCAGTGTTTTATAGTTTTCATTGTAAAGGTCTTTCACATTTCTGGTTAGGAAGATGCCAAGGTATTTCACTTTTTTGTGGCTATTGTGAATGGAATTGTTCCTTTTATTTGGATTTCTGTTTCTTTATTATTGGTGTAAAGAAATACAATTGTCTTTTGCACATTTATTTTATATCCTAAGATTTTGCTAAAGTCCTTTATCAGTGTAAGGAGGTTTTTGACAGATTCTCTTGGGTTTTCAAGGTACACGATCATGTCATCTGCAAGGAAAGATAACTTGATTTCCTCTTTTCCTATTTGGATACCCATGAGTGCCTTCTCTTCTCTGATTTCTCTAGCCGGGACTTCCAATACTATATTGAACAGGAGGACTGAGAGTGGACATCCTTGTCTGGTTCCAGTTTTCAGGGGAAATGGTTCCAATTTTTGTCTGTTTAGGAGTAGGCTGGCTGTGGGTTTCTCATGATGGCTTTTACTATTTTGAGGTTTGTTCCCCATATGCCTAGACGTTCGAGGGTTTTTTATCAAGAAGGGATGCTGGATTTTATCAAAAGCTTTTTCTGCATCTAATGATATATGAATGTTGAACCAGCCTTACTTCCCTGGGATGAAGCCTACTTGGTCATGATGGATGATTTTTGAGATGTGTTGTTGAATTCGATTTTCTAGGATCTTGTTGAAAATTTTAGCATCTATGTTCATCAAAGATATTGACCTATAGTTCTCTTTCTTTATTGGGTCTTTACCTGGCTTGGGTATCAATTAGATGTTAGCTTCATAAAATGATTTGGGGAGAGTTCCATCTTTCTCAATCACCTGGAGTACCTTCAGTAGGATTGGTATCAGCTCCTCTTTAAATGTCTTGTAGAATTCTGCTGGAAAGCCATCTGGTTCAGGGCTTTTTTTTTGGTAGGTAGTTTTCTTATTATGTAGTCAATTTCCTTGATTGTTATTCTTCTGTTTAGGGTCTCAATTTCTTCATGTTTCAACCTAGGCAGGTTGTGTGATGATAGATAGTGCTCCATTTCCTTAAGGTTTTCAAGTTTGTTTCCATACAAGTGTTCATAGTAGTCTCTAATGATCTTTTGTATTTCTTCAAGGTCAGATATGATTTTATCTTTTGTGTTTCTGATTGTGTTTATTTGGGTTTTTTCTCTCTTTTTTTTGGTCACTCTAGCTAGGGGACCATTGATCTTGTTTATCCTTTCAAAGATCCAGCTTTTTGTTTTATTGATTTTTTGTATTATCTTTTTGTCTTCTATGTCCTGTATTTGGGCTTTTATTTTGGTGATCTGAATTCTTCTGCTGAAATTATGGTTTTTGTGGTCTTGCTTTTCCAGCTTCCTTAGGTGGCTTGTTAGGCTGTTAATTTTTGATCCTTCTATTTTCTTTATGTGTGTCTGTAGGGATAAAAAATTCCCCTCTTACTACAACTTTCATGGTGTCCCAGTGATTTTGGTAAGAAGTTTCTTCATTTTTATTTGTTTCCAGGTATCTTTTAATCTTTGTTTTGATTTCATCATTGACCCAGGAGTTGTTTAACATCATGCTGTTTAGTGTCTATGTCTTTGTGGGTTTTGGAAGGACCTTGTTGGTGTTAATATTTATTTTTATTCCAATGTGGTCTGAGAAGGTGCATGGTAAAATTTCAGTCCTTTTAAATTTGCTTATGTTTGATTTATGGCCTAGTATGTGATCAATCGTAGAGTACGTTTCATGTGGTAATGAGTAGAATGTGTATTCTGTGGTCTTTGGATGGAGGGTTCTGTAGGTATCAGCTAAGTCCATTTGATCAAGAGTCACATTGAGGTTTTGGATCTCATTGCTGATTTTTTGTCCTGATGATCTGTCTAGGGTTGTGAGTGGGGTATTAAAGTCCCCAGCTATGATGGTATTGGAGTCGATATCTTTTTTTAGTTTACCTAGGAACTGCTTTATGACAGTTGGTGCTCCTATGTTGGGTGCATATATGTTTAGGTTGGATATTTCTTGTTGATGGATTGAACCTTTTATCATTATGTAGTGGCTTTCTCTATCTTTTAAAATTTTTGATAGCTTAAAGGGCATTTTGTCTGAGATTAAGATTGTGACTCCTTTCTTTTGTATTTCATTCACCTGAAAATTTGTTTCCCATCCTCTTACTTTGAGTCTGTGAGTGTCCTTTCTAGTGAAGTGAGTCTCTTGAAGGCAATAGATTGTTGCCTGGTGGTATTTTTTCCATTTTGCCTTTCTATGTCTTTTCAGTGGTGCATTTAGTCTGTTCACATTCAAAGTAATTATTGAAATGTGAGAGTTAATCCCTATCATAATGTTCTTACAGAGTTGTTATTGTTCTTCCTGTTTGTGTGTTGTCTTTCTTTTGGTTTTAGAGTTGGATCATGTGTGTTTTTAATCTTTTGCCTGTACTCATGTGAAGAACATTGTTGTTCTTTTTTCCTTTTCTTCTGTGTTCAGTGCTTTCTTAAGTGTTTCTTGTAGAGGTGGTCTGGTGGCAGCGTAGATTCTTAGGGATTGGATATCTGGGAAAGATTTCAATTCTCCCTCACTGATGAAGCTTAGCTTGGCTGGGTTGGTTATTCTTGGTTGAAATTGTTTATCTTTTAGAACTTTGAAGATAGGGCTCTAAGCACTCAAGGAGGGTTAGCCTGGAGGGTTTCTGTAGGTAAAACTGCGCTATTCTAATTGGTCTTTCCTGGTAGGTAGTCTGACCTTTTTCTCTTGCTGCCTTTAGGATTTTTTTCTTTTATACCTACTTAGTTTAGGTGAATTATTATATGTTTGGGAGTTGGTCTTCTCATTTGTTGTCTTGCAGGGTTTCTCTGAATCTCTTGTGTTTGAATTTTTTCATCACTGATGAGATAAGGGAAGTTTTTTTGAATGATTTCATGAAATGTTTGTTCCAGTGTGGCCTCTGTTTCTCTCTCTGTCTCAGGAAATTCAATTACTCTTAAGTTCGGTCTCTTGAAGTGATCATTCATCTCTTGAAGGTTTTGTTCTGTCTTTTTGAGCTTCTTTTCTATGTTTTTGACAGTTTGGGTTAGTTCTGTGCTTTGGTCTTCGAGTTCTGAGATTCTTTCTTCTGCTTGGCTAATTCTGCTTTTCATGCTTATTAATTTGTTATTTATTTCCATCATAGTATTCTTTACTGCTGTTATTTCTGACATCAGCTCCTTCCTATTTTCCTCTTCTCTCACCTCAATTTTTTAAATTCTCCCTATTAATGTCTTGATGTCTGGGTTTGTTGCATGTCTTCTTTAATTCTGTTATTCAGGGTAGAGGGGTTGCTTTTACTTCTTTTTGTTCAATCTCCTATTCTTCTTTATGTATGCCCTCCTATGTTTAGTTCTTGAATTGCACTGTAGGTTGGGGGTGGTCCTTTTTGCATTTTTGAGATTTACTTAAGGGGGGAACTGTGATTCAAAATCTATATGCAGGTCCTGGTCTCCGCCGACAGGTGTATGGATAATCTGAAACCCACTGTCCAGTGTCTTGGAATTTGTCTATGCAGTGGGGCTGTAGGTTTACTCCCTGAAATAAAATGAGGTTAGCAGAGGGAAGAGAATGGAGCAGACAGGGGGTAGAGGGGGGTGGAGGGAGAGAGGAGTAAGGGGGGAAACAGACGAGTGTACCTACAAGTGGAGAGAGAGATCTAAACTGAAACAGATAAAAACAATAGACCACAGCTACAGACTCACCAACTCCCATACAAAATAACCTCAAACACAATAATGCTGACATACAAGCTAACCAACCACCTTATTGGTGTTCTGTTCTTCTATACAAAGATATGGTTTACAGGGAGGAGAAAAGAGAAAAAGAGGAAGAGAAAAAAAAAGGAACAAAACAGTAGGACTAGAATCAAGTCATTAAACTAACAGAACCAATTGAGCACACTCTGAGACGTTTCGTTTAAATCCAATGTCCTTTCAGCTCTGATTTCTAGCTGTCTTCTCAGGTAAATTTGTTCACAGTTTGAGTCAATTGCCCCTGGCCTGCTGTGAAGGGCAGTTCAGATCACTACTCAGTTCACCACTCAAATCTGGCCTGTGTTTGTTTTTCAAGCTTGTTTTTCCCATTTCGGTGTTGTTACCTTGAATCGCCAGCAGATGTGCTATCTCACTGCTCCAGATGGTCTTTATCTCAGCTGCTTGCCCCAGAGGGGGTGGAGCCGGACAGAAGCCGGGCAGAGGCCGGAGATGGGAGCCTGCCTCAGGGTACATGGGTGGAGACCCACAGCCGGCAAGACATCATGGTGGCAGCAGAAGTGGCAGCGATCCCAGCAGATCTTGCCTGCAGGGGCTTCAAGGTCTTAAGTCGTGGATCGCCTCAGGCATGGGTGGCACAATGTGCTGTGTCCTCCACGAAGGCCACGGCAGCACCGGTGGCTGCTGTGTCTGCAGTGGTTGTTCTGACCACCGCAATACCCCAGCAGTGGCGACGGTTGAGGTCCGTGTGAAGAGCAGGCTTCCGATGATGGGATCCGCACCCCCCGGGGAGAGAGCCAGAGACCCTCTGCATTCTCCTCTGCGGAGGGTCTCATAGACCAGGTTGCTCTGTCGCCATCTTCGTGAAATAGCTTTCTAAAGGTAGATCACAGGCCAGAGTTTCTGAGTTACAAGAGCTGCTTCAGAGATTTCTTTCAGAAGAACAATCACCACTGGCAGCATGTTTCAGTGACACAGAATGGGTTGCAAAACTTGCTTATTCATGTGACATCTTCAACCTGCTCAACAAACTCAATCTGTCACTTCAGGGGAGAATGACAACTATGTTTAAGTCAGCAGATAAAGTGGCTACACTCAAAGCCAAACTGGTATTATGGGGGCGATGCATAGACATTGGGATTCTTGACATGTTTCAAACATTAGCAGAGATTTTGAAAGAGATTGAACCAGGGCCTTCTTTCTCCCAACTGGTGCATGGTCACCTATCTCAGTTTTCAAAAGGGTTTGAGCATTACTTCCCAACTATAAAAGACTGCAAACTGGGAAGGAGTGGATCCATAACCCATTTGTGAATAAACCAAGTGAATTGACTTTGTCTGTGCTAGAAAAGGATCAACTGCTTGAAACTGCAAATGACAATGATCTTAAAAGTATGTTTGAGATAACTCCATACATACTGGATTAAAGTCAAGGAGGAATATCCTGAGATTGCCACAAAAGCACCGAAAAGCCTACTTTCATTTCCAACATCCCATCTTTGTGAAGCAGGGTTTTCTTCAGTGACAGGCACCAAATTGAGATTATAGAGGAGACTGGACATAAGCAACATACTTTAGGTGTCACTGTATCCCATCAACCCTCCAATGGGACTGTCCAGTAGCAGGAAAATAAACTCAAAGCTTCCACTGATTCTGTATTATGGTGAGTTGTAAATTACTTCATTATATATTACAATGTAGTACTAATAGAAATAAAGTGAACAATAAATGGAATGTACTTGAATCATCCCAAAACCATCCTACCATTTCCTCACCCCAGTCTGTGGAAAAATTGTCTTCCATGAATCTGATCCCTGATGCCAAAAAGGTTGGGCACTGCTGCCCCAACCCACCTCTCCACCCCCAGCCCCTGGTAATAGTCTCCACTTCTATGAAATCAACCTTTTTAGAATCCACATACAAATGACAACATATGATATTTGTCTTTCTGTACCTGGCTTATTTCACTTTATATTATGTCCTTCAGATTAATCCATGTTGTCACAAATAATGACAACATGGATCTTTTTTTGTGTGGCTGAATAGTATTCAGTTGTGTATACATACCATATATTCTTTATTGATTCATCAATTAATGGACACTTAGGTTGATTCTATTTCTTGCCTATTGAGAATAATACTGAAATGAACGTTGAGTGCATATATTTCTTCTTCTTTTTTTTAACTTTTAAACTTTTTATTTTAAAGATGTGGGGTACAATTTAGGGTTAGGTATTCAATTATTCATTATGGAGTTACCCTTGTTGATGAGGTGTGCCACCTCTTCAACAGTTAGATTCCCATTACTGCCAATCCCACCTCCCTATCCCCCCACCTCCCATAGTTTCCCACTACTGTCAATTCTTTTCTTATAGTATTATGATAGTTGTTCAAGGTTCACTAATGAGTGAGAACATGTGACTCAGTTCTTTGTTTCTGTGAAAGATCACTCAATATTATAGACTCTAAGTCCATCCAGGTTGCTGTGAAGTTCATGGTTTTGTTTTTCTTTAAGACTGTGTCATATTCCATTGTGTATGTGTACCACATTTTAAAAATTCAGTCCTCTTTTGATGGACAGCATGATTGGTTCCATGTTCTTGCTATTGTGAACAGTGCTGTGATAAACATACATGTACAGGCATCTTTTTCATAGAGTGATTTGAGTTCTTCTGAGTATATACCCAGTAGGGGTATTGTGGGGTCATATGGAAATTAGATTTTTAGAACTTTTAGGAAACGCCACACTAAAAGCTTTCCACAGAAGCTGTACTAGTTTACACTCCCACCAACAGAGTAGAAGTGTTCCATTTTCACACATCCTCTCCAGCATCCATTATTTTTTAAAGTTATTGATGATGGCCATTCTGACTGGAGTTAGGTGGTATCTCAGTGTAGTTTTAATTTGCATTTCTTTGATGACTAGTAAGGCTGAGCATTTTTTCATCCATCTGTTGGCTGTTTGTACATCTTCTTTTGAAAACTGTCTATTCATATCTGTTGCCTACTTTGTAATGGGGCTGTTTGTTTTTTTCTTTTCAGCGTGTTTGAGTTCCTTGTAGATTCTAGATGTTAGGCCTTTGTCAGAAATACACTTAGCAAATATTTTTTCCCGTGCTGTGGACTGTCTCCCCACTTTCTTGATGGTTCTTTGGCTTTGCACAAGCTTGTCAGTTTGATGAGGTTCCACTTGCTTATCTTATCTTTTATGGCATGGGCGCTTGGGGTTTTTATCAGGAATTGGTTGCCAGTTCTAATTTCCATGAGGGTGTCTCATGCATTTTCTAAGGTTCTTATAGTTTGAGGTTTTATGTTTAGGTCTCTGATCCATTTAGAGTTGATTTTTGTGTATGGGGATAAGTAGGGGTCTTGTTTTAGTCTTTTGCATGTGGTCAGTCAGTTTTCCCAGCACCATTTACTGAATAGGTTCTTCTCTCCCCAGTGGTTGGTGGTGGAGGCTTTGTCAAAGATGAGTTGGTTGAGAAATTGAGGTTTTGCTTCTGGAATCTTAATTCTGTTTCATTGTTCTATATTCCTATTCTTGTACCAATATCAGACTATTTTGATTATTGTAGCTTTAAAATAAAGTTTAAAGCCTGGGAGTGTGATATCTTCAGCTTTTTTTTTTTTTTTTTTGTGCAGAGGATTGTTTAGGCTATTCATGGTCATTTATGTATCCATATGAATTCCTGTATTGTTGTTTCCAGGTCTGAGAAGAATGCTGCTGGTAATTTGATGGATATTGCATTAAATCTGTAGATTGCCTTAGGTAGAATGGACATCTTAACAATGTTGATTCTTCCAATCTATGAGTATGGCATATTTTTCTACTTGCTTGTGTCATCTTTGATTTCTTTGAGCAGTGTTTTGTAGTTTTCATTGTAAAAGTCTTTCACATCTCTGGCAAGGAAGATGCCAAGGTATTTCATTTTATTTTGTGGCTATTGAGAATGGGATTGTGCTTTTTTATTTGGGTTTCTGTTTGTCTATTATTAGTGTATAGAATTGCACATTTATTTTATACCCTGAAACTTTGCCAAAGTCCTTTATCAGTGCAAGGAGTTTTTGACAGATTCTCTTGGGTTTTCAAGGTACATGATCATGTCATCTGCAAAGAGGGATAACTTGACTTCCTCTTTTCCTATTTGGATACCCCTGATCTCCTTCTCTTGTCTGATTGCTCCATCTAGGACTTCCAAAACTATATTGAATAGGAGGGGTGAGGGTGGACATCCTTGTATTGTTCCAGTTTTCAGGGGAAATGGTTACAATTTCTGTCTGTTTAGCAGTATGCTGTCTGTGGTTTTCTCATAGTTGGCTCTTACTATTTCTGGTAGATGGTTCTTACTATGCCTAGATGTTTGAGGGTTTCTATCAAGAAGAGGTGCTCGATTTTATCAAAAGCTTTTTCTGCATTTAATGATATAATCATGTGATTATTGTTTTTTCTTCTGTTGATGTATTTAATTGCATGTATGGTGTTACGAACATTGAACCAGCCCTGCATCCTGGGTTTGAAGCCTACTTGGCTGTGGTGGATGATTTTTGAGATGTGTTGTTGTATCTGGTTTGCTAGGATCTTGTTGAGAATTTTCGCATCTATGTTCATCAAGGATATTGGCCTGTAGTTCTCTTTCTTTGTTGGATCTTTACCTGGCTTGGGCATCAATGTGATGTTAGCTTCATAAACTGATTTGGGGAGAGTTTCATCTTTCTCAATCACCTGGAATACTTTCAATAGGGTTGATATCTGTTCCACCTTGTATGTTTTGTAGAATTCTGCTGGAAAACCATCTGGTCCAGGGCTTTTGTGTAGATAGTTTTTTCATGACATAGTCAGTTTCCTTGATTGTTATTGGTCTATTTAGGGTCTCGATTTCTTCTTATTTCAACTTAGGGAGGTTGTGTGATGTTAGAAAGTCCTCCATTTCCTTAAGGTTTTCAAGTTTGTTTTCATACAAGTGTACATAGTAGTCTCTGATAATCTTTTGCATTTCTTCAGGGTCAGATATGACTTCATCTTTTGTGTTTCTGATTGTGTTCATTTGGGTTTTTTCTCTCTTTTTCTTGGTCACTCTATCTAGGGTACCATCAATCTTGTTTATTCTTTCAAAGAACCAACTTTTTGTTTCATTGATTTTTTTTGTATTATCTTTTTGTCTTTTATATCCTGAATTGGGCCTTTTATTTTGGTGATCTGGATTCTTCTGCTAAGTTAGAGTTTTGGTTGTTTTGCTTTTCCAGCTTCCTTAGGTATTTTGTTAGGCTGTTAACTTGTGATCTTTCCATTTTCTTCATGTGTATTTGTAGCAATATGAATACCCCTCTTACTACTGTTTTCATGGCATCCCGGAGGTTTTGGTAAGATGTTTCTTCATTTTCATTTGTTTCCATGTATCTTTTCATCTCTTCTTTGATTTCCATGTTGACTCAGGAGTTGCCTAGCATCATACTCTTTAGTGTCCATGTCTTTATGGATTTTGGGGGAACTCTGTTGGTGTTGATATTTATTTTTATTCCACTGTGGTCTGAGAAGGTGCATGGAATAATTTCAATCTTATGAAACTTATTTATGCTTGATTTATGGTTGAGGATGTGGTCGATTTTAGAGTATGTTCCATGTGATGATAAGTAGTGTGTATATTCTGTGGTCGTTGGGTGGAGTGTTCTGTAGGTATCAATTAAGTCCATTTGGTTGAGTCACACTGAAGTTCCAGAGCTCCTTGCTGATTTTTTGTCTTGTTGATCTGTCCAGGGTTCTGAGTGGGATATTAAAGTCCCTAGCTATGATAGTGTTAGAGTCAATATCTTTTTAAAGTTTGCCTTGAAGCTGCTTTATGAAAGTTGGTGCTCCTGAAAGTTGGGAGCATATACGTTTAGGATGAATATTTCTTTTTGATGGATTGAATCTTTTATCATTATGTAGTGACCTGTATCTTTTTAAATTTTTGATAGCTTAAAGGGTATTTTGTCTGATATTAAGATCACAACCCCTGCTTTCTTTTGTGTTCTGTCGACCTGCAATTTTGTTTCCCATCCTCTTACTTTGAGTCTGTGAGTGTCCTTTCTGGTGAGATGAGTCTCTTGGAGACAATATATTGTTGCCTTATAATATTTTATGCATTTTGCCATCCTATGTCTTTTCAGTGGTGCATTTAATCCATTCACATTCAGGCTAATTATTGAAATGTGAGAGTTTATCCCTGTCATGATGTTCTTATTGGGTTGTTGTTGTTCCTGTTTGTTTGTTTTCTTTCTTTTGATTTTTGGGTTGATTCGTGTGTGTTTTCAATCTTTTTCTTGCACTCTTGTGAAGAACATTGTTTTTTTTTTCTTTCTTCTATGTTTAATACTTTCTTAAGTGCTTCTTGTAAAGCTGGTCTGGAGGCAGCATAAGTTCTTAGGGATTGAATGTCTGGAAAAGGTTTTAATTCTCCATCACTGATGAAGTTTAGCTTAGCTGTGTAGGTTATTCTTGGTTGAAATTGTTTATCTTTGAGAACTTCGAATATTGGGCTCCAAGTTCTCCTAGCCTGTAAAGAAACATCTGTAAATAAATCTGCTGCTATTCTAATTGGTCTTCCCTGTAGGTAGTCTTTTCCTCTTGCAGCCTTTAGAATTTTTTTCTTTTATACCTACTTTGTTTAGGTGAATTACTATGTGCTTAGGAGTTGGTCTTCTCATTTGTTGTCTCATGGGGCTTCTCTGAATCTCTTGCGTTTGAATGGTCATATCACTGATGAAATGCGGGAAATTTTCTTGAATAATTTTATGGAATGTTTGTTCTGGGGTGGTCTCTGTCTCTCTTTCAGCCTCACAAAGTCCAATTACTCTTAGGTTTGGCCTCTTGAAATAATCATTCATCTCTTGAAGGTTTTGTTCTGTCTTTTTGAGCTTATTTTCTGTGTTTTTCCCATACACAAACAGGATGTCTAAAGAAAAAAGTCAATAAAATAACAGAAACAAAGGAAGTACAAAAAAATTATCAAAAATAGAAAGAGAGACAAAAACTAGAACAAAAAACAAAAATGGGCAAAATAAACAGACAAAAAAAAAACACCCAAAAAATAAAACAAGGACTCAAACTTGCTCTGAGGCCATTCCTCTAAGTCCAATTTCATTTCGACTCTGATTTCCAGTCCCTTCCCTCTGCTCTCAGCACAGGCTGAGAGCTGTTTGGGTCTGCTCTCATCTTGGGTCAGGTGCCCCAGGCCTACTGTGGAAGGAGGGCAAATCAGATCTGAATTCACCCAGCTTGCTGCCTGTCAAGTCTGCCACTCAGGTCTGACCTATCTGTCTTCAATCCAGCAGAGGGAGGGGCTTCTGTCTCTCCCTGTTTGATGAGATTACCTTAGGTCCCAAATTGGAGGCTGGGTGGAGCTGGGCAGGGCAATATAATTCTATGCTTTGTCCTGGAACAGAGAAAGTGGCTGTGGTTGGCATTTCCTCACTGGGGATGTGGCTCCTCTCTGGCTTTCCCCAATCTTTTCTCTCCATGGATGGAATCTGGTGCTCCAGCCAATTTGGAATAACAGGTGATGGTGTGGGCCAGGTGCCAGGTGATGAAAATCAGCTGAATTCAGCAGGTTCTTAACAGGAAAGTCCCATGTATAGCAAATGATCCTGCGCACCGGTGGCTTCAATCTCAGGGCAGTGGGGTGTTGCAGTTACCTCCAGTGGAGAACCCTGGGTGGGTACAAGAACTCGAGTCTCCCCTTGGATGGACTGTCATTCACCCACGGCACATGGCTACTCATGCAGAGAGTCTTTTTTTTTTTTGAGTTGGAGTCTCACTCTGTTGCCCAGACTGGAGTGCAGTGGCCACTCCCGGCCACTGCAGCCTCGACCTGCTGGGCTCCAGTGATCCTTCCTCCTCAGCCTTCTGAGTAGCCAGAATTACAGGCATGCGCTACCATGCCTGGCTGATTTTTTGATTTATTGTAGAGATGAGGTCTTACCAAGTTGCCCAGGTGGGTCTCGAACCCATGGGCTCAGGCAATCCACTCACCTCAGCCTCCCAAAGCATGGGATCACAGGCTGAGCCACCGAGCCTGGTTCTCAGAGAGTCTTTATGGACACTCGCTTTTGCAGAGACTCTCACAGTCCAACTTGTCCCATCACCATCTTGCCGGGAGTCCATTCCATATATTTCTTCTTTTACCGATTTTATTTTCTTTGGATATACCTATATACCCAGTAGTGAGTTTGCTGTTTCATATGGTAATTATATTTTTAATTTTTTGAAGAACATCCATATTGCTTTCCATAATGGCTGCGTTAATTTAAATTCTAATCAACTGTGCAAGGATTTCCTTTTCTCTACATCTTTGCCAGTACTTGCTACCATTTATCTTTATGATAATAGCCATTCTAGTAAGTGTGAGGAAATATCTCACTGTGATTTTAATTTGCATTTCTTTGATTGTTAGTGATGCTGCAATATAAATATGTATTGAACATTTGCATATTTTTCTTTTGGAAAATGTCCATCAGGTCCTTTGTCCAGTTTTAAAAATTGAATTGTTTTCTTACTGATTTGTTTGAGTTCCTTATATATTAACCCCTTATCAGATGTACATATAGTTTGAAAATATTTTCTCCTGTGCTGTAGGTTGTCTCTTCACTTTGTTAATTGTTTCCTTTGCTGTGTAGAAGCATTTTAGTTTAATATGATTCCATTTTTCTATTTTTGCTTTTGTTGCCTGTTTTGTGGTCATATCCAAAAACTTATTGCCTATCCAATGTCACAGAACTTTCCCTATGTTTTCTTTTAGGAATTTTATAGTTTTGGGTCTTACATTTAAGTATTTAATCCATTCTGAGTTCATTTTGTGTATGGTGTGAAATAAGGATCTAATTTCATTCTTCTGCATGTGAATATCCAGTTTTGGCAACAACAGCACTTATTGAAGAGAATATTCTTTCCCAATTGCATGTTCTTGATGTCTCTATTGAAAATCAGTTGAGTGCAAACACACTGATTTATTTCTGAGCTCTCTAATTTGTTCTATTAGTCTTTATGTCTGTTTTTATGCCAATACCATCCTGTTTTGGTTACCATAGGTTTCTAGAGCATTTTGCAACACACATCAATATTAACTGTCATGTTTCAACATAGTCTTGCTATAATTGTTTTTGTATATATTCCTTTTGCCTATTAACTACACCAACAACAAAAAAAGATGTAGATGTCCTCAGGTTGAAGAAGATAGAGAATAGGCAACTTTCTCCATTTCTTTGCCTCAAATGTATTGGGAAAAAAGTAAAACAAGAAAAAATAGAGGGAAAAATAACTTTCATGGAAGGAACAAAATGGACACATTCTGACACTACAAATGGGGAAGATGTGTTGAATATGGTGAAATTTGCATAGAGACAAGTGACGATGTGAGGAGTTAAAACATTATCTTTCAGATATCAGAGATGCTTAAGAGTCCCCTGATATTAGACAAAGGCCTAATATTTAGAATTTACAAGAAACTTAAATGTGCTGAAAAGAAAAAATAAACAGCCCTATTAAAAAGTAGGCAGAAGATATGAATAGACACTTCTCAAAAGAAGACATGTGAGCAGCTAACAGGTACATGAAAGAATTCTCAACCTCAGAAATCATCAAAGAAATGCAAATCAAAACCACACTGAGATAACACCTGACTCCAGTCAAGATGGCCATCATCAATAACTCAAAAAGCAACAGATGCTGGAGAGGAAAGGAGAAAAGGGAACACTTCTACACAGTTGATAGGAGTGTAAACTAGTCAGCCTCTGTGGAAAACAGTGTGACAATTCCTAAAAGATCTAAAAATCGCCCTTCCATATGATCTAGTGATCCCCCTTCTGGGAACGTACTTGGAGGAGCTCAAATCACTCTATGAAAAAGATAGCTGCACACACATATTGATTGTAGCATTATTCACAAAAGCAAAAACATAGAACCAACCATGCTGCCCATTGAAAGAGAACTGGATAAAAAAACATGTGGTACAGACACATGATGGTATATTACACAGTCATAAAGAAGGATAAAATGATGAAGTTTGCAGCAACTTGGATGGGTTTAGAGCCTATAATACTCAGTGATCGATCACAGAAATAAAGAACAAAGTACCACATGTTCTCACTCATAAGCTGACCCTGAAAATTTACCATAATACTGTAAGAAAGGGATTGGCATAGGGTTATACTGCTAGGGTAGGGGGTGGGAGGACACAATATCAATAAGGGTAACTGACCTCAAACCAGGCAAAGTGGGGACCAAAGGGAGGCCCAAACTTTACCTGTATGATGTCCACTTGTATATCTAAACCTGAATTGTGCCAAATGTTTTTTAAAATTAAAGAAAAGAAAAGAAAAGAAAAGGATTGGCAGTAGGAAAATGCCAGGGGATGGAGAGGGGGCTCACTTTATGAGTAAGTGTACCTGATTTCAAACCAGGTGAAGTGGTGACCAAAGTGAGGCACAAATTTTACCCGTTCAATGACCATTTGTATACCTAACCCTGAATTGTACTTCACATCTTTAAAATAAAAATTTTAAAAAAACCTTGAAAATATTATGGTAAGTGAAACCAGCCAGTCACAAAAGGACAAATATTATATGAATCCACTTATAAGAGGTTCCTAGACTACTGTAATTAATAGTGACAGAAAGTATAATGGTTATTTCCAGAGACTGATAGGAAGGAGCAGAGTGTTATTATTCATGGGTAGAGGTTTAATTGGTGAAGATTGAAAAGTTCTTAAATGAATGGTGTTGATGGTTACATGATAATGTCAGTGTATTTAATGCCACAGAACTTTACACTTAAGTAAAAGTTATTAAAATGGTAAAAAAAAATTCCCTTGATATCACGTGATTAAAACCAGGATAACTATTCTTTGTTTAGTTCAGAGAGATGAGGCATAGGAATGTGAGCAGGCTACCGGGGACATGGGAAATGTCTCTGTGGACAGCAGCCCCTCAGAATGGCAGAAGAGAAGCTGATGAAAGGACACTGTGCTGCAGCACATTTTGATAATCTACACCTTATCTTGCAATCTAAGGGGGTGGGGCTGCTTGATCTAAAGAAGGTGAGAAGGTTGATAACAGCTGTCAGGTCAAAAATTAATATATAAATTTTTTTCTAGTAGAACATTGGCATTGGGAATACTAAAATTGAAGAGACATGTACTGCAAAGACAGAAGAAATAATGGTTTTGATGAGACTGTGTTTGATAATAGCAATATAGCACACCTGAATTTGTTATGGTTGCCTCTATGAGATATATGGATGAAAAATGATCTGGTATGAACTAATCAGAAAGGAACCAGTGTGAGATCTGGGCAAATTGCCTTCATCTTTACCAGCCAATAGAGAACAGAAATTAAAATATAGGAAGCAAAAGGATATACACCAGAACAAAGTGCCCAGAGAGGGAGAGGTCACAAAAATAATTTACAAAAACAAATTATTTATAGAGGAGTAAAAGTATGTAAAGAAAGGGTTATATGTCAAACAAGAAAGTGCAATGAGAAAAAATTGCTCTATTGCTGAGATGAAATCAACCTTTCTTTCTGTCTTCCTGTCTCTTTCATATATATTCCAAAGTAATTATTAAACATAAAATTGTATGGTATTCTTTTCCCCCTGAACCAGAGCTTGAATTCGTGCTGTGAAAAAGCATGTCTTGGTTGGCAGCCTGCTCTTCACACGCTGCTTGGCCACTGCCTCAGCTGCCCCAGCCGTCGCTTCAGCTGTGACAGCCGCTGGTGCTGCTGCCATCGTACCGCCACTGCCTGAGGCAATCCACAGCTTTGGGACTGTGAAGCCCACCACTACTGCCACTGCCACGCCCCACCCCTCACCTGGAGCCAGGCTCATGGAGCTCCTCCCACACACCAGGAAACAGCAGCTGCCACTGCCGCTGCTACCGTTGCCTGCTCCCTCCTGCCTTGAGTGACCTCCACCTTCCTCCCAGCCCAGCCTGCATTGCCTGGCAGTCTCCAGGTGCAGCAGAAAAAGAGATCAGCTTCCACTGGCTCAGCCCACTTCCCAGCTTGGAATCCAAGGTAACAACATCCAAATGGGAAGGACAGAAGCTCCTCCCCCATGCTAAATAGACATAGGACAGCTCTGAGTGGGAGATTTGGCAGGCAGACCAAATCTGAACCACCCTCCACAGCAGGTCAGGGGCAACTGACCCTAACTGTCAACAAATCTACCAACCTGCAAAGAGAGATAGAAATCAGTGCTGAAAGGACACCGAACTTAAAGGAAAAGTCTCAGAGTGTGCTTGGTTCCCCGTTTTAATTCTTTTTATTCTTTGTCTGTTTGTCTTACCCATCTTGTTTTCCTTCTCTTCTTACTATTATCAATAATGTTTTCATACTTGCTTTGGATCTGTTAGTTTACTGACTTTATTCTTTTCTATTTTATTTTATTTTTTCTCTTTAGACTCCATCTTTGTATAGCAAAATAACACAATAATAAAGAGGTTGTTTAGCTTGTATGTTTGTATGAATATACCTTTTAGTTTTTTTGTATGGTTGTTGGTTTGTTTATTGTTGTTTTTCTTTTTACTAGTACTGGTTTCTGTGTCTCTTTTCATTTGTTAGTCAGTACGTTTGTCTATTTTCCCTCTTAATCCTTTCTCTCTCCACCTCCTTCTTCCCTCCACTTCCTGCTCCATTCTTTTTCCTTTTTTTAACCTCATTTTGCTTTCAGGGAGTAAACCAATAACCCCACTGCATGGACAGATTGCAAGGCAGTGGGAAGTGGGTTCTGGATTATTCATACACCTGTTGGTGGATACTGGGATCTGCAGATAGATTTTGAATCACAGTTTCCTCCTCATAAATCACAAAACTGCAAAAAGAATAGCCCCAACCTACAGTCCCAGCTCCAGAATTGAAAAAGCCAGAGGATATACTAAGTAAGAATAGGAGATTGAACAAACAGAAGTAAAAGCAACCCCTCTACCCCTGAACAACAGAATTAAAGAAGACGTAGGGGGAAAAAAGGAAAAAGTGGGGAGGAAAATCTACACAAATGAAGAAAAACCAAAAGAAGAATATAGGTCTCTCACAGACCCCCTGGGATGTCAGACAATGAGAAAACAGACTTCAGAATGCAAACAATGAAGAGCCCCCAGAATGACTGGTCACATACAACAAACCCAGACATCAAGACATTAATAGAGAAAATAAAAAGAACTGAGGGGAGATAAGAGGAAAATAGGAAGGAGCTGATAACTGAAATAACAGCAGTAAAGAATACTGTGATTGAAATAAATAACAAACTAATATACTTGGAAAGCAGAATTAGTCAAGCAGAAGAAAGAATCTCAGACCTTGAAGACCAAAATATAAAACTAACACAAACTGTCAAAAACATAGAAAAGAAGCTTAAAAAGACAGAACAAAACCTTCAAGAGATGAAAGATTATTTCAAGAGACCAAATCTAAGAGCAATTGGACTTCCTGAGGCAGAAGGAGAGAAGAGACCACACTGGAACAAACATTCCATGAAATTATTCAAGAAAACTTCCATCATCTCATCAGTGATGCAAAAATTCAAACACAAGAGATTCAGAGAACCCCTGCAAGACAACAAATGAGAAGACCAACTCCCAGACACATAATAATTTGCCTAAACAAAGTAAGTATAAAAGAAAAAATCCTAAAGGAAGCAAGAGGAAAAGGTCAGACTGCCTACCAGGGAAGACCAATTAGAATAGGAGCAGATTTAGCTACAGCAACCCTTCAGGCTAGGAGAACTTGGAACCCAATCTTCAAAGTTCTCAAAGATAAACAATTTCAACCAAGAATAAACTACCCAGCCAAGCTAAGCTTCACCAGAGAGGGAGAATTAAGATCTTTCCCAGACATCAAATCCCTAAGAATTTATGCTGCCTCCAGACCACCTGTATAAGAAATACTTAAGAAAGTATTAAACACAGAAGAAAAGGAAAAGAGAATGACAGTGTTCTTCACAAGAGTACAGGGAAAAGATGGAAAACACACATGAATCAACCAAAAACCAAAGGAAAGACTACAAATAATCAGGAACAACAACAACTCTATAAGAACCTCATGATAGGGATAAACTCCCACATTTCAATAATCAGCCTAAAAGTGAATGGACTAAATGCACCACTGAAAAGACACAGAATGATGGACTGGATAAGAAACCATGACCCCATTATTTGCTGCATCCAGGAGACTCATCTCACTACATAGGACACACACAGATTCAAAGTTAAATGATGGAAAACGAGTGTCCAGGCTAATGGATCACAAAATAAGGCAGGAGTTGCCATCTTAATATCAGACAAAACAACCTTTAAGTTATGAAAAATTTGAAAAGATGCAAAAGGACACTACATAATGATAAAAGATTCAATCCATCAACAAGAAATAGTCACCCTAAACATATATGCACACAACACAGGAGCACCAGCATTTATAAAACAACTACTAAATAAACTAAAAAAAAAGATATTGACTCTAATACTATTATAGCAGGGGACTTAAATACCCCACTGACAGCACTAGATAGATCATCAAGGCAAAAAATCAACAAGGAGATCCAAAACCTAAACTTGACACTTGACCAAATGTACTTAGTGGATACCTACAGATTATTTCACCCAGGAACCACAGAATGCACATTCTACTCATCACCACAAGGAACATATCCCAAGATCGACCACATGCTTGGCCATAAATCAAGCATAAACATATTCCATAAGGTTGAAATCTTGCCATGCACATTCTCAGACCACAGTGGAATAAAAATAAATATCAAACCAACAATATTTCCCCCAAACCCACAGAGACATGGCCATTAAACAGCATGATGCTGAACAATGACTGGGTCAACACTGAAATTAAAGAATAAATTGAAAGATTCCTGGAAACAAGTGAAAATGAAGAAATCTCTTACCAAAACCTCTGGGATGCCATGAAATTAGTTTTAAGAGGGGAATTTATATCTTTATGAGCACACATCAAGAAAATGGAAAGATGACAAGTGGAGAGCCTAACAAATAAATTAAGGGAGCTAGAAAGAGAAGACTACCAAAACCCCAACTTTAGCAGAAGAATGGAATCACAAAAATAAGAACCCAAATATGGGACATAGAAGACAAAAATGCCATAGAAAACATCAACAAAACAAAAAACTGGTTTTTGGAAGAATTAACAAGATTGATGTGTCCCTAGCCAGAATGACCAAGGAAGAGAGAAAAAGCCCAAATAAACATAATCAGAAATACACAAAATCAAATTACAACTGACCCTGAAGAAATGCAAAGGATTATCAGAGATTAATATGTACATATATATGGAAACAAACTTGCTAACCTGGATGAAATGGAGGACTTTAGGATATCAGACGACCTCCCCAGGTTAAAACAAGAAGTCATTGAGACACTAAATAGACCAATAACAACCCACAAAATTGACTCTGTCATACAAAAACTACCAACCTACAAACAAACAAACAAACAAAAAAACCCGAAAAAAAACAAACAAAACCCTTGGACTGGATGGCTTTCCAGCAGAATTCTACAAAATGTACAAGGAGGAGCTGATACCAATACTATTGAAAGTATTCCAGGCAATTGAGAAAGATGGAATTCTCTTCAAATCATTTTACAAAGCTAACACTACACTGATACCCAAACTGGGTAAAGATCCAACAACAAAAGAAAACTACAGGCCTATATCCCTTATGAACTTAGATGCAAAAATCCTCAACAAGATTCTAGCAAATCTGATCCAAAAACACATCTCAAAAATCATCCACCATGACCAAGTAGGCTTTATCCCCAGGATGCAGGGCTGGTTCAACATTCGCCAGACCATAAATGTCATTAAATACATCAACAGATGTAAAAACAAGAACCACATGATTATCTCATTAGATGCAGAAAAAGTTTTTGACAAAATTCAGCATCCCTTCTTGATAAAAACCCTTAAGCACCTAGGTATAGAAGGAACATACTTCAAAATAGTAAGCGCCATCTATGACAAACCCATGGCTAGCATATTGCTAAATGGACAGAAACTAGAAATATTTCCCCTGAAAACTGAAATAAGACAAGGCTGCCCACTCTCACCCCTCTTGTTCAATATTGTGTTGGAAGTCCTAGCCCAGGCAATTAGACAAGAGAAGAAAATCAGGGGTATTCAAATAGGAAAAGAGGATGTCAAGTTATCCCTCTTTGCTGATGATATGATCCTATACCTTGAAAATTCAAGAGACTCTGTCAAAAACCTGCTTGTACTGATAAAAGACTTTGGCAAAGTCTCAGGGTACAAAATAAATGCAAAAAAGACAGTTGCATTCCTATACACCAACAACAAGCAGGCAGCAACCTAAATAAAAAGCACAATCCCATTCACAGTAACCATCAAAAAAATGAAATACCTCAGCATCTTCCTAACCAGCGAAGTGAAAGAACTTTACAATAAGAATTACAAAACACTCCTCAAAGAAATCCAAGGAGACACAAACAAATGGAAAAACATTCCATGTTCATAGATAGGAAGAATCAACATTGTTAAGATGTCCATCCTATCAAAGGCAATCTACAGGGTCAATGCAATACCCATTAAGTTACCAACAACATTCTTTTCAGGCCTGGAAATGACAATACAGAAATTCATATGGAAACATAAATGACCATGAATAGCCAAAACAATCCTTAGCAAAAGAAACAAAGTAGGAGGTATCGCACTTCCAGACTTCAAACTTTACTATAAGTCTACAGTAATCAAAACAGCCTGACTTTGGTACAAGAACAGGCACATAGGCCAAAGGAACAGGATAGAGATTCCGGAAGCAAAGCCTCAATCCCTCAACCAACTCATCTTTGACAAAGCCTCCAACAACAACCACTGGGGAGAGGAGAGCCTATTCAGTAAATGGTGCTTGGAAAATTGACTGACTACATGCAGAAGATTAAAACAGGACCCCTACCTATCACCATACACAAAAATGAACTCTAAATGGATCAAAGACCTAAACATAAAACCTCAAACTATAAGAATCTTAGAAAGCGCATGAGATACCCTTATGGAAATTGGAACTGGGAACCAATTCCTATTCAGAACCCTAAAGGCCAATACCTTAAGAAATAAGATAGACAAATGGGACCTCATCAAATTAATGTTCTTCTGCAAACCCAAAGAAACCATCAAGAGACCAGGGAGACAGTCCACAGAATGGGAAAAAATATTTGCCAACTGTATATCCAACAAAGGCCTAACATCTAGGATCTGCAAGGAACTCAAACGCGCTAAAAGGAAAAAAACAAACAGTCCCTTTAAAAAGTGGGTAAAAGATATGAATAGACACTTCTCAAAAGAAGATATATAGGCAGCCAACAGACACATGAAAAAGGGCTCCAGTCTCACTCATTATAAGAGAAATGCAAATCAAAACCACATTGAGATACCACCTAACCCCAGTAAGAATGGCCATTATTAATAAAGCCAACAATAACAGATGCTGGTGAGGATGTGGAGAAAAAGGAATGCTTCTATACTACTGATGGGAATGCAGATTAGTGCAGCCTCTTTGGAAGACAGTGTGGAAATTTCTGAAAGAACTAGAAATTGACCTTCCATATGACCCAGCAATTCCCCTATTGGGAATATACCTGAAGGAACTCAAATTATTCTACAAAAAAGATACCTGCACACGTATATTTGTTGCAGCTCTATTCACAATAGCAAAAACATGGAACCAACCAGCTGCCCATTGAAGATAGACTGGATTAAAAACATGTGGTACATATACACAATGGAATATTATGCAGTCATAAAGAAGGACAAATATATGGACTTTGCGGCAACTTGAATGGATTTGGAATCAGTCATACACAGTGACTTATCACAGAAACATAGAACTGAGTTCCGTATGTTTTCACTCATAAGCTGACTTTGAATAATTACAATGCTATAAGAAAGCAATTGACAGTAGTGGGAAACTGTCAGGAGGGGGCTGGTGGGATTGACAGTTGAGGGAAACTGCTAGGGGAGAGAGAGGCATACCTCATCAACAAAGGTACCTGCACGATCAGTGTTTATATACCTAACCCTGAAATGTATCCCACATCTTTATAATAAAAATTTTTTAAAAAGGAAGAAAGTTATGTGCAATTTTTTCAGAAACTGTCAAAAAAAAAAAAAAAAAGACATGTCTTGGGTTTGTACTGTGAAGAGGCACGTCTTGGTCCAGGAAAAAAGTTAATGTCACATTTCATCGGTATCTTTTAAAAATATAGATTTTATTATTAGTCAAGTATGACGAAGTCAAAAGATCAGAAGATGACTGCTGTTGAATAGTTGTATGGTCTCCTGAGAGGAGAGGGCATATGGCCTTGCATAGGGCCAAAGGGGGAAAGCACCAGGGTCACTCAGGAGGCAAAGAGAGTAAGGGGAAAATATAAGAGACTTTATTGTGGTTTCCATGGGGGAAAAAACAGGTAAAACAGGGTAAGGGATTTTAGGATGAGCTGCTTTGAATAGTTTCTAGTCTTGAGTGTAGGTATAGCCCCTACTTTTCTGGTACCTGGTCCTAAGGGCAGGGAAATACTGGCCTGAATGTGAGAGCCCTTTCAGAGCTTGATAGAGAAGATAATCAGGGTATGAGTTTGGATTGTTCGATTTGCATATGAAAGACTCATTGCCAGATGAGTTGGTTGCTGTCTGCTGGACTAGCTAACCCTGGGCGGGGCAGTCTATAGAGTTCATAATATCAGGAAATACGGCAATTAAAAAAACTTTATTGATATCGTATGTAGTAGGAGGGTTCTTAATAAAGTTCTAATTGTAGTCCAAAATGATTGTTTGCCATACTATTCCAAAATTATTATTTATTGTCCACAGAATGTATTATTTATTTCATTGAAACTTAATAAAATTACATATCAGATCACTGAGTGACAGGGGAATATATTTTTGATAATTTGATGTTGTAATGTTTGAAAAGAAGTTGCTTTTCCTTCAAATTAGATATTCTATGAATGCTCTGTGAAAATTTTAATATTTTCAAGGGAGAACGTTGGTAATTCCTACTCTGAAAATTTGTATCTCATTTTATGTAAATTGATACCTGAACAAAAAGTAAAACTACACATTTTAATAACAAAAAAATACTGGGAGAGATACGTAGATGGTTATATTTTCATGCACATGCCCACAGAGAGAGACTCCAGGCTCAAAAAAATTTGCATGTAATTGGAAACTGGGATGTGTGAAAATCTGGCTCCTCTCCTCAGGGATAAAAAGGAATTTAGGGTTCCAGGTTAAAAAAAAAAAGTGAAAGACAAAGGAAGGAATATTTATTAAGTGAGTGGAAGAACTTTTCCTTCCAGACTCAGTAACACAAACAGACTGATTGAACATTAGACTTTTTCATTTGCTAAAATAAATGCCTTTGATATTGAGCATCATGGAAATGATCATATGTGGTGGTTGGTAGAGAAGTAATGAGAAGCAAAATTAATATATGCTTCAGAAATGATTGGTCAGTTTATAGCACTGTGTAGATCATATAACTACGAGATAACTATTCATAAGTTAAATTACTCAGAAACTTGTCAACAGAGAAAAAAAAAATTCCTGGTACTGCTCTGCAAGGGGCCAGTATTATTTTAAAATAGAGATCAGTGACTTAAAGGAAGGCATTAAGATGTTTCTCACAATGCAAATCAAAACCACATTGAGATACCACCTAACCCCAGTAAGAATGGCCATCATTAATAATATAAACAACAACAGATGCTGGTGAGGATGCGAAGAATAAGGAATGCTTCTACATTGCTGGTGGGAATGCAGACTAGTTCAGCCTCTTTGGAAAACAGTGTAGCGATTTCTGAAAGAACTAGACATTGATCTTCCATATGACCCAGCAATCCCCCTACTGGGAATATACCCAGAGGAACTCAAATCATTCTACAAAAAAAAAATGCCTGCACATGCATGTTTATTGCAGCACTATTCACAATAGCAAAAACATGGAACCAACCATGCTGCCCATTGAAGGAGGACTGGATAAAAAAAATGTGGTACATATACACAAAGAAATATTACGCAGCCATAAAGAAGGACAAACATATGAATTTCGTAGCAACTTGGATGGATTTAGAGTCCATCATACTCACAGAAGCAAATAACAGAGTACCACATGTTCCTCATAAGTGGACCCTGAACATTTACCATAATACTGTAAGAAGGGGACTGGCAGTAGTGGGACACTGCCAGAGTTGGAGTGGGGGAGTATCCAACATCAATCAGGGTACCTGATCTCAACCAAGGCAAAGTGGGGACCAAAGGGAGGCCCAAATTTTACCCGTATGGTGACCACTTGTACACTTTATCCTGAATTGTACCCCACATCTTTAAATATAAAAAGCAAATGAATAAGATGTCTCTCATTAAAATCACAAATGACATCGTATTGAATGCGAGAACATATCTTCTGCAATACAAAAATAAGATTCAAAATTTTCTTTGTAAACTGGAAAAATGCAATTAACCATAAAAATAAAATGAAATGGAAAGGGGGCATCATTGGCTCATTGCACATTTCCATCATTACAGTTTCTTGTCTAAAAAAATAGACATAAAGTCTCCATAAACAAAGGACAAAGTCCCTGGCCACAACACAGTTACTAGTAGCTTGGAAATTTTTAAGGTAAAATCTATGCATGTTCAACTCACTTCTAAGTGACATGTGCATTAAATTCTTTTAAAACTCCACAAAGTAAGTTTCAACTATTTAATTTTTGATGAAGACAAAGATCACTGTATTTTCAGTAACTTTACAAAAACTTAAGGTGATTAGCATTTCCTTTTTTTAGATCTGTGCATTTGTTTTGGAGAGTGAAAGAAACAATCCAAATGTTTAATGTATTTGATGAAAAATACTTGCCTTTGCATGTGCCATAGTCAGTTCATTTGCTGCATTCACTTTGATAATATCTCAATTCCATTGATTTACACTGAAACTATATCAATAAAATATGCAGAAACATTGGGAATGGTCTTAAAAAGGAATTGACAGGATATAAATAAATATATGTTACATTGGGGCAGAACATATATGACACGTATATTATAACCATGGGTCTTGATAATCATTTATGTTGCCTAGGCATTATCTCATTTGCTCAACATAGAACTTAAGTAAGGAAGACAAGATAGATATTGATGTTCACTTAAAAACGAAGAATTTGGACCTCAATAGAGAAAAACTATGCTATGGGAGAGGCAGGATACTACGAAAAAGAGCATTAGATAATAAACTTGGATGGGATCTTGCATGAGTTTTGTCACTAATTAGAAGGATGATGTCATGTGGTATCCTTGGATCTTAACATTTGTCGTTCTCACTTACCAATTATTTTTAAAATTTGTAGAAATTTAAAAAATAATTGGTAGGTGAGAGAGGCAAATGTTAAGATTCAACCATTTCCTTGCCTCCAGAATTCTTGCCATCACATACATTCTCCCCAGCTCTGTCATTCACATAAACATTTGGAGATGTACCACACACACACAGTGAGGGTGCAATAAATACTAGCTATTAATGTTGTTATCATTAGTATTATTTATCATAACACAAATATTTATTGAATATCTATGATCACTCTGCTGTGTGTTAGATTTAAAAAGGGAAAAACATAAAATATATAGGCACGATTTCTATCTTTATGGATCTTACACAATACTCTAATGGGGTTACAAAAACCATCTATTCAAAATCCAATTCTCCCCGTCAGGCTGCGACAGCTGCTCATTTTTTATGGGATACAGTCCAATTGCTCTGACATGTCATGCAAGGTCTACCATGATCTGACATTTCCCTACAACTTCAACCTCACGTAACCCCATTTGATGTTTTCAAATTTTAGCTTTCAAAGCACCTGTGTTTTGTAAATCCCTTGCCCTATCCTTGAATGAATGTGTTTACCTGGGTTTTGTAAACCCTTGCCCTATCCTTGAATGAATGATGCAGAATCTTACCTTTGTGCCTTTGTGAATGATATTTCTCTTATTTAAAATTCTCCAGAAACCATATAAAACTGGCCAATTGCTGCATGCTCTTTAAGATTAGACTCAAATTCCACCTTTTTCTAGATAGGCTTCTCTGATTTTTTTCCCTCAATTTTCAGAACTTAGATTGGATCTGGCACATTGGTTTATAATAGTGGTTTTCAGCTGGGAATCATTTTACTTCAAAGGAGACAAAATGTCTGGAAACATTTTGGCTGTTAACAACTGGGGTTATGCTACTGGCTTCCTAGCAGGTATAGGCCACAAACGTAGGTAACCATCTTACAATGCACGAAGGAACTGTCTCCAACAAAGAATTATCTGGTCTCATATGTCAGTGCTGTTGGGGTTGGAAAACGTCATGTAAATGAGTCTGGTTATAAGCTTCCCTTGCCCAGAAACTCTGTCTTTCTTTTCTTTACGCGAACAGTGTTATGGCCAAAGCCTGAAGCATGCTTAATTGATATTTTCTGAATGAGTGAAAGGAGGAAGGGAGCAGGCTGTGCATGATTTTTAAATTATTATGTTACAAGACCAATAAGTTTGTAGGCTTGCTGTGTAGTAACAGACCAACACACCATGATATCAGGGTTTGCAGCAGAAAAAGAGTTTAAAGATTGCAGTGCAGCCAAGCAAGGAGACAGAAGGAACCCTCAAATCTGTCTCCCTGAAGAGTTCTGGGCTGGGTTTTTTAAGGGATTATGGAGGGTAAGGGCCTGGAAAATTGGGGTCATTGATTGGTTAGAGTAAGAGAGATTAAACTGCATTCTTTGGTGAGTCAGCTATTCATGGGGTCCTTCTCACCAGCTGAAGTCAGTAGTTTCAAGGACCTGAAATAATATCCTGAATGGAAAACTTAAGTTTCTCCAATGCTTAGGTTTTTATATCAGAATGCTTAAGTTGTTAAGGAGAGCTACAATCTTGTAACAGGGTCTACTTGATTCTGGGGCAATAGGAAGCAAACAACCATGAGGAAGTGGGTCAGGGGGCAAGTTGACCTAAAGATTAATTCTGAATGTGCTGTGAGCTTATGCTGTGGTTTATTTTTGTTTTTTCCCTCTCCCTCCTCTGATTAATTTTATAAAGGTTATAGGGATGGTTTTATTTTTTCCTTTTTTATTTTTTTGGCATTTTCTTTGTAAAATTATTTTAAAGATGTGAGGCACAATTAAAGGTTAGGTATACAAATGTTCATAATGCAGGTCCCCTTGTTGATGAGGTGGGCCCCTCCCTGCCGTGGCAGTTTCCGTCAACTGCCAATCCCACCTCCACTCCCCTGGCAGTTTCCGTCAACTGCCAATCTCACCTCCACTCCCCTGGCTGTTTCCCACTACTGCCAATCCCTTTCTATAGTATTATGATAATTTTTCAAAGTCTGCTTATGAATGAGAACATATGGTTCTTGTTCTTTGTTTCTGTAATAGATCACTGAGTATGATAGACTCTAAATCTATCCAAGTTGCTGTGAAGTCCATATGTTTGTCCTTCATTATGGCTGTATAATGTTCCATTGTGTGTATGTACCACATTTTAAAAATTCAGTCCAGCTTTGATGGGCAGCATGATTGGCTCCATGTTTTTGCTATTGAATAGAGCTGCAACAAACATGTGTGTGCAGGCATCTTTTTGTAGAATGATTTGAGTTCCTCTGGGTATATGCCCAAAAGGGAGATTGCTGGGTTAGAGGGAAGGTCAGTTTCTAGTTCTTTCAGAAATTGCCACACTGTCTTCCAAAGAGGTTGCACTAGTTTGCATTCCCACCAGCAGTGTAGAAGCATTCTTTTTTCTCTGCATCCTCACCAGCATCTGTTGTTTGTTTTATTAATGATGCCCATTCTTCCTGGGGCTAGGTGGTATCTCATTGTGGTTTTGAATTGCATTTCTCTGATGATTAGTGAGGCTGGGCACTTTTTCAAGTGTCTGTTGGCTGCCCATATATCTTCTTTTGAGAAGTTTCTATTCATGTCTTTTGCCCACTTTTTAATAGGGCTGGTTTTTTTTTTTTTTTTTCTTTTTTGGAGTGTTTGAATTTCTTGTAGTTGGTAATTATTTTTTTCCCATTCTGTGGGCTGTCTCCCTGCTCTCTTGATGGTTTCCTTGGCTTTGCAGAAGTTTGTCAGTTTGATGAAGTCCCACTTGTCTCTCTTATTTCTTATGGTATGGGCACTTAGGGTTCCAATTGCCAGTTCCAATTTCCATAACGGTGTCTCCTGCGTTTTCTAAGATTCTTATAGTTTGAGGTTTTACATTTAGGTCTTTGATCCATTTAGGTTAATTTTTATGTATGGTGATAGGTAGGGGGTCCTGCTTCAATCTTCGGCATGTGATCAGCCAGTTTTCCCAGCACCATTTACTGAATAGTTTCTCCTCTCCCCAGTGATTGTTGTTGGAAACTTTGTCAAAGATGAGTTGGTTGAGAAATTGAGGCTTTGCTTCTGGGATCTCTATCCTGTTGAGATGATTTTAATAAGAAGTGTTTGTCCAATAATATAGTAGTGCCTCCCAACTTGGAGATGAAATTTTTAAGTTGGATGGAGTATGGTGGAGGAAATGTGGATAGGAGACAGAAAAAAAATCACAGGAATTAAGGGTCCAAATTCTAATAAAAGAAAAGGAGAATTAAGAGAAAGTGTCAAGATACCTATATTTACAATAATTTTTCTAACAGTTAAACTTCTTTTATATATGAGGAAAGTGTTTACATAATGTTCCTTATTGTAGCCTATTAATATTGGTATATGTACAGTTTCAGTAAACTAATATTACTTTTACTTTTCTGGAATTTAGAACTAATGTAAATTACCTAAAATTAATCCTACATAATTGTATTGTATTTTATAACCTGACATTATTTTATCGATTATTTAAGATGTGCTGTCTCAGTCTTTCTCCCTCTTTATTCTGAGTATAAAATTCTGTGTAAGCAAAAGCTTCCCTGTTTTTGGATGGTAGGCGAAAGAATTCTTATAAAATAAGATCTACTTTAGACTGTCAAGCTGAAATCAAATGGAAACATTTTTGAAGTTTAAAATAGTTCTTTACATTTTCATGCCTTTCTGAAGTGTATTATTTCAATCAATATCAGCCAGGAAAGCACTGAATTACTACCAAAAACAGTACTTGAAATACTTCCAAGTTTTGTAGAAAAAACTCTCAAAACTGGAAGGGCTGGAAATCTCATGGTAGAAAAAGAGTGTTAAAAAGCCATCAGGAGATAGAGAATCTGTGACCCCAAATTCTCTTAATTAAACACCATTGACACAATTAATTTATTTTTCTTTATTTTAAAGATGTGGGGTATAATTCAAGGTTAGGTATACAAATGTTCATAATGTTCATTATGTAGCTACCCTGTTGATGAGGTGTGCCCCTCCCTCCCTTGGCAGTGACACTTAATTTTTAATAATAACACATTTTCCCAAAAAAAGTTAACTAAGAATGCAATGAGAATTCCTCATTCCCATGCATTGTGAATTAGAAAAACTCATTTATCAAATATACTTCCATGGCATCACATTCTAGAATTGAAATTTTCCCCCTCTCCATTTTTCAAGTTCCTATAATGTACCTTCCCCTGCCCATATTCTCTTTTAACATTTTTTAACCTCTGAAAATGATTTACAAAGTTTTTGCATATAAGTAGTCTCTACATAGATCCCCCCTTTTTTTTTTTTTTTGAGTCGGAGTCTCACTCTGTCGCCCAGATTGGAGTGCAGTGGCCGTTCCTGGCCACCGCAGCCTCGACCTGCTGGGCTCCGGCGATCCTTCTGCCTCAGCCTTCCAAGTAGCTGGAATTACAGGCATGTGCTACCACGCCTGGCTGATTTTTTTTTTTTTTTGATTTATTGTAGAGATGAGGTCTCGCTGCCCAGGCGGGTCTCGAACCCGCGGGCTCAGGCAATCCACTCACCTCAGCCTCCCAAAGGCACGGGATTACAGGCTGACCCACCGAGCCCGGTTTAGATCCACTTTTTAATGTTCTCTTTAAAAATGTCTTAACTAAAACTTTTCAGGAATGAAATACTCTCCACAAAGGATGCTTGTACTTTACAATTTTTTAAATCATGACTTAACTTGCTCATTTTCATCTGCACAAAAATTCTGTAGAAGTCAAACAAGCAGAAGGACAACAGGATTATTAACTGAAATAGATTAAGACAGAGGGAAAATAGAAATAGGAAGCAGAAGCTGTAAGGCTTATGAAGAAATTGGTCTAAAATCACCCGGTTTTGCCCAGTGAGAAACACAGGGAAAGAGAAGAAGCCAGACAATTCAATGGATTAATCTGCAGAATTTATTAACCTTTTGAATAAAAGAGAATAAATATTAGTCAAACATTTCTAAAGGATTTAAAAAGTAGATGATTTGGGGTGAAAAAGGAAGAATGATTATAAAGGCAAGATGTGGTAGGGTAAAAAATAATGAATGTGGGCAACCCCTTCGGGTCCTCTCCCACTGTGGGAGCTTTTCTATCCTCTTAATAAATCCTACTTTCTAATAATAATAATGAATGTGAACTTCCAAAGAGAAATATTCATTGGAAATTAATCATGCAAAAGTGAAATAAAACAAGAAGCCAGAATTCAGATTTTCCTGATAGAAACACACCAGGGGCAATGATCGATCAATTTTATGTTCTGATCTGCTTTAGCTGATATGTTTGAATTCCTCTCTATCTCACTTTCTCTGAAACCGACTAGTAGTGCGAGAAATGGTCATACAAGACTGAACACAAAAACTAGATGGTATGTGACTTTAGTGAAGTGCTCTATTGGCCTATAGATAAGATAGAATTCTGTCAAGTCGAACCTGATAAAGAAACTTTTTTAAAAGTCTATGATTGATGTAAGAAGAGTGTTAGTAAAGATAAAACTCGTTAGTAGTGGTTTCTGAATAGGAACTAAGGGACAACTGAAATACATAACTTGATAATACAGATGTGATTTCAACCTCAGTGGCAAACTGGTGTTGGGACTCAGAAAGCATTAGCCCATGATATGGCACTTTGACATACTGAACTAAAGAAGCAACCTCAAGGTCTCGCTTACCTTCTCCCTTCCTCCCTCCCCACCTCCCCTTCCCCCCACCACTCCTGTCTCTCCACCCTCTGTCTCTCCCAAAACATAAAACGAGGTCATTCTCAGAAATTCCCTTATCCATCTAGAACTTTCTAAAGAGAAACTTAATTGTCTCAGTCCCTTCCCTAAGATTTCATTAATCAGAGAAGATCAAATCTCATGTCACAGAGGAAGATACTAAAAATTAAACATCACACATAGATCCCAGATGAACTTTGTCCCAAACTATTTTTGTCCTCCAGTCTCACTTGATTTACAAAAAAAAGTATTTGCAAGCTAATTTCTGTCTCTTGGATCCACTCATATCCCCTAAAATCGTTTACCAACCCTTTAAAATTATCTGCAGCACCTCCACTTTCCTTCTCTCTTTTGAAGAGGGTATTTAAGCTTCAACTATCTGGCCCTTCTTTTTTTTTTGACATTTAAAAAAATATGAAATGCTCATGCACATTCATGAATTTGTTATACTTTTCTCTTGTTAACCTCTCTTTTGTTATAGGTTTGTTGGTATGGTCTTTTATGTTGGGAATGAAGGATCATCCCCACTTCTGCCCCTACAGAGATGGTAGAAGGATCATGGGTTGTACTGATATTGGAATCCCAGTAATTTATTTACAAGGTGGGGTATTGGGCAAGATACTCAATCGTTGTGTATCTAATTTTCCTTATTTGTAAAAATAATATTCTCTTTGTGGTGAGAACACCTATAATCTATTGTCTTAGCTATTTTCAAACATACATTATCTTATTAGCTATAGTCATCATGATGTACAATAGATCTATCTCCTAAGCATATTCTTCCTAACTGAAATTTTGTTCAATTCATGATGTATATGTATATCAACATATCATGTTGTACACCATAAATATATACATTCTAAATTTGTCAGTTAAAAATTAGAACATTAAACCTTAAAATACATTTTACAAATCTCATCAAAGGGATTCTGTGAGGATCCAGTATCCCTACTGTTGAAAAACAATATGACAATGTCTATCACAGTGCCTGGATCATTACAGGTACTTAATGAGAGTTAATTCCATTCTTTATACCCTACTTATCTCCTACACAAATACACAGAAAAAAAATCTATATTTAATAGGTAATGCCCAGTTAAGAAAAATAATCATATTTATATTGCTTTGTGAACAAAAGCTCAGGTTAATGCATAGGTTAAAAAACTCTATCCTCTAGCTTATATTATTATATCTTTTAATTCTATGAATAATTTCTCAGGCTTTAGATTACATGGAGATAAAAATTGGAATAAATTTAAAGTATAGCAGGAAAATTTTATTTAGATATTGAACTTTGGCATTCAAATTTTAGCTTCAAAAATTCTCTGGATTATAAAGTTATTATATGTCCACTTTTATGTATGTAAAGTATAGTCTTTAAAAAGCAAAAATTTTAAACTTTCTTAATTGAAAAATTCAGCAGAAGTGATAATTTCTGCTATATGTCAGATTTTGACTGTGTCAATGTTCATAAATGCATTATTATACTTAATGCTCTGAAAACAGGAGAGACTATTTCATCAGCTGCTAGTTAATAAGAGTCTAGTGTTTGAACACCCAGTGTGGCAACATCTATGTTTCAACAGTTTGATAATACAATAGCTTCACTGTGCCCACATTTAATAAGGTCTAGGAAATGTGAATGTATTTAAAGTTGTGTCGTACAATACTCAAGAGGGCTGATATGTTGGCTGCATCAGAGCCCAAAGGAGAACTTGGATCAACATATTGCAGGATGAACAAAAATTGCTGAAAATTGACTTTAAATGGATAGTTGAGATGTCATCAATTCAGGTTGTCATTATAATGTGCTTAATCCAGAGAATCATCCAACATTTTATTTTAAAGAATTTAAGAAGTTTAACTTTAAAAACACAATGGATTATAATTCTTTAGAAGGATACGAACATGACTAACATTGAAAAGGATGATTCAAGCTTTTCAAAAAGAGTGCTGAGTGCTGGGTCTGGTTAAGGTTTATCTCTGTGAAAAATACCATAATCATTGGGAAACTTGGGAAAATTACGTGTCTCAGGTACAGCTTTAGCAAATACAACATGTCATGTTAATTCATAGTTGGAAATGAAAAATACATCTGACATTTTTTGTGAAACAAATCCTATGATTGTTTTTTTAGACCTTAGGAAGAATAAAGCATACCTCACCTTTAGTGGCCACCTCTATTTTGTTATTTAAACAAAATAAAAATGCTTTAAACCAGCTTCAAGGGAAGCCTTGGGAGAGGACTCTAGGAGATTGCAATCAATATGGATTCAAATTACTCTATGACTTCAATGTTTGAAACATTTAAAGGAGAAAACAATGTGATATTAGGTAAACTAGTGACATTCTAAACAGAGGGTGGTTACACACCTCATTAAGACAGACTATTAAGTCAATAATGCAATGGCTGTGAGCATTTGTTTGGGTTTCTAGCTTTTCATAAACTAATCTCTGCTTTGCAATAACTTAACTAATTTTTTTTTTACAAACCAATACAGTAAACCAGCAAAATGAGCAGATAATGAAGAATCAATGCACCTTGTCACATGCTCCCACCTCTTTTCAGATCATTCTCACTTTGCAAAGAAGCTGAAGCACTGGGATATTAAATATTTGAAGAAAGGAAAGGATAAAACTAAGCAAAACAACAACAACAATAACAACAAAAATAAACAAAAAACTCCACCAGGAGCATGTGGTCAATTCAGGAAATGTATGTGTTTCAGAGCACCCGTAATATTTCCTCTCATATTAAAGTTATTTTTCACTTTGACTTACTTTTCTCTTCATAATCTATTTTTAAAATAGATTAGTCCTCTACATTTAAAATGATGTCACTTAAAATTCAAAGAAACTTATTTTTTAAACTGCTTTGCTCTCATAACTACTGGCAAGTTTTTGTCTTTCCATTCTTTTGATTAGTTTGCATGGTTTGGTGGAACATTTTAGAACTCATAACTTGTTTAGAATATAATAGTTCACTAAGTGAATATTCTTAACTGTAATATCTTCGCATTTAAATCTGGTAGTTTAATTGAAAGAAAACTTCTTTGGAACAGAAACAATAACTGCAAACACATGGAAACTATTTCTCTGGGGGCAATAAAATATAGACACAATTTATTTCTGTAACACATAGTGCTTATTTAAAATACAGGTGTAGTCTCAAAGTTGATGTTTGCTAAAGGAAAAAAAGATCTATGTCCTTTTCTCATCTATTTCTTCTTTTGTTTTCTAAATAAAAAAACTTAATAATAAGTTTCA
The DNA here is from genome assembly GCF_000164805.1 of Carlito syrichta. Classification (NCBI taxonomy): domain Eukaryota; kingdom Metazoa; phylum Chordata; class Mammalia; order Primates; family Tarsiidae; genus Carlito; species Carlito syrichta. The sequence continues at coordinate 231,609 of NW_007038344.1, forward strand.
GAGAAGAAACATTTATTTTTTGAAAAGCCAGAGAATGCATCTCTTCCTTCATAAAATGCCAGACTGTATCCATTATTCTTGTGACTCACAGAATTCTAGAATATGTTTTCTAAAATGGAGAAGTTCTGAATTCATTTGAGGAAGAATGCATGATAGCACTGTGAAAAGCTGAATAACTTTAAACCTATCTGTAATTGTTAGAATCCAATAACTACTGATTTAACGACTCTTGACTCTACAAACTTGAGTGCCTATTTTACCATAAAAGTATGTATGAAAGGTAATAAGCCAATTTTTCTGAAACTAAAATGGACACCCAATTATACATCTTTTCTTATGTAGTTGATTATTTGAAATATACACATTGTCATTGTTGTCCTTATAAATAATCTTATGTTTCTACTCTGGTCGCTTGGAAAAGATGATTAGCTTCTAATGATGTCTGTTTATCTGGGTGCTATCTCCATTGACTTTATTGTTTGGTTAGGCTAAATATCTTAATTTACATATCTTATATTTCATCTAACAGTGTTTTAAGATCCATCGTTATATAAAACTCTGCTTGCTTTGCTGAATTCATAACTATAAGGAGCAACATATTTATGATTAATGATGGAAAATATGCTTCCAAGATGTTTTTATTTGCAGTTATAGATATAATTTGCTAAAGGATTTATGTGAGCACTACTCATAAATGTTCTGATCAGATGTTTGACTATAAAACATTTATAAATGCCACACTCCACAGGCTAATGATCTAAACATCTGAAATTGTATTCTGACTCCTACAAATGGTATACATTTTAGAACTTTTAGATATATTCTTTATATCTTCCTGTTTGAGGAAATACCTAGAAAAATAATAACTTCCTTGAACAGTGAGGACACTGTAGAGAATAACGATGATGAAGAACCCTGAACTATGAATCAGCACTCAACAGAGAGGCTAGATGTCAACCTTCAAGTCCAGTTTAGAATGTTTACACAGTCAAGAAAGCCAACAGCACATCCAAAGTGAAAAAGGACAATAGTGAGGAAATCACTTACAAGATGACAGAGTGTTATATATGATTAGGACATTCCTGAGAAATTGAAAGACATCATAGGCAGATTAAAAATTAATGATATGCCTATACCCTCAAATGATAGGGTTGTACATTTCAGGGAAATATTTGTAAATTCATTTTTCTCCACACCCATAACTTGTAACAATCTAACTTGTGTTTTAGCTGACTTTTTTTTCCCTCTTGGCCACCTCTTTCAGACTTTCCAAGGCAGTGTGGCTGGCACCATTATATATCTTTATCTTTATTTTTCTCTTTTTATCCTATTTCTCCTGTTTATTATTTAGCTCTACTCTATTTTCTACATTATTTTGGAACAAGAAAAATTATACAGTAAAAAGCATGTCAAAGCAAAACAAACAGAAAAGGAAAGAAGACTTTATTCAGTCAGTCTATCGAAGTATGAGAGAGAGAGAAAAACTGAAGGTAATTCCTCTGAAGCAAAGGTGGAAGGGTTTTTAAAGGCTAAAGTGAGCTAGTAGAAAAGAACTGGGGAATGTTAAGAGGGAAGTTGATCAATGGGATGTCTTGAGTGCATCAAGTTATTCCTGAGTTTGCAAGTGTTTTTCTCTGTGATTAGACCATCTGTGTTTGCTAATTGGCATCCATCAAATTTAGGCTCCTAAGGTCCCACAGAGATTGGGAAAGAGGGGTACTATCTCCTTCCATGTTTACATTTCAAAGAGATGGTTCCCAGGTTCTTGAGAAAGACATTGCCTAGGTTGCAAAACTGTTGTGAGGCTGGGAGAAGATTTACATACATTTCAAAAGGACAGAGAAAGAATTTGCAGTTACACATTTTCTTAAGTAAATGCTCTAAGAATATAGAGGTCTATGATAAAAAATAAACCTGTCTGAAGTTTACTCAAACTGAGGGAAATGTTAAGGCTATCTTGTTTAAGTGTATATCGATTTCCAATATTGATGATTGCATATATTTTGCATTTGTTGCCTATTTTTTTTTTTTTTTGAGTTGGAGTCTCACTCTGTCGCCCAGACTGGAGTGCAGTGGCCGCTCCCGGCCACCGCAGCCTCGACCTGCTGGGCTCCGGCGGTCCTTCTGCCTCAGCCTTCCGAGTAGCCAGAATTACAGGCGCGCGCTACCACGCCCGGCTAATTTTTTTGATTTTATTGTAGGGATGAGGTCTTACCTGCCCAGGTGGGTCTCAAACCCGCGGACTCAGGCAATCCACTCACCTCAGCCTCCCAAAGGCGTGGGATTACTGGCTGAGCCACCGAGCCTGCCTTGTTGCCTATTTTATAGGTGAATACTAATTCTGCAGTACACACACACATGAATGAGTGTAAGTATTTTTACACTAGGCTTCAATCTTCTGTCTGTGTTCTTAATTTTACTTCCTTTGCATAGAATTTCATTATTATTTATTGAACCAAAATTCATTAGCATGTCCTTGTACCAAATACTGAAACACCTAAGACACGGTTCCTCCTCCTAGATGCCTCTCTCTACTCGTTATCAGAATTGTTTAAGCCTTTATTTCCTTAAGGCAATGCCAGCCACATAATACAAGAATGGTGCAATGTGTTATCTAGCAAACTTACTGTAAGCTGAACAGATACACACAAAGTCTAGAAGTACACACACAGCCATCATATATCCCTTTGCAAGTTGTGTAGATTCCATTGTAAAACAAATCCAGAGTAGAGACAGGCATGCTCATCTTGTTCACTTGTTTCTGGCTCCTCGTAGCCTGGGCATCTTTGTTCAAAACTCTAGAGATGCACAATCCAATATGGTAGCCATTGAACACATGTGACTATTGATACTTGAAATATGACCAGCCACATTGAGAAGTGCTGCTGTTGCAAGATATATACATATATACACATCTATATCAAATTTCAGAAGCTTAATCTAATACAAATATGTAAAAATATCTCCAATAATTATATATTTATTGCTTTTTAAAATGGTAGTATTTTGGATATATTGGACTAAATGTTAAAATTAATTTCCCTTGTTTTATTTCATATTCTTATAATATAGCTATTAGGAATTAAAATTGTAGTGTGGTATGCACTGTATGTATATTTTTATTGGTGTACAAGGCTCTGGAGAACCAGACTTCCCCCATTCCCAGTACGTGGGGTGTTTCTATTCTTCATTTTGGTCCCTGTTATAAGAACTATCCCCTTTCATTTCTGCCTTCCTCTCTTGTTCAAATACTAACTGAAATGCCAACTCCTCCCTGTAGCACTGGGTTACTTAACACTAATCTATCATGTATAATGATTATATATATGTATTATCTTATTCCTCACACTAAAACATACTCCTTCTTGTATCCAACTCCCACCCATGAAGTTTATTATTAAACACATAGTCAAGTTCAGTCAATATTTATTAAATGTTCTACATTCTGATCAAACATCTAGCTGAAAGCTCACTGTCTCCAATTTGTCATCATATTTCCATGGCTCCATTTGCAGGAGGAAGATATAAATAAGACCTTTAAGTGAGCTGCTGTCCTGAGTTTGAGAAAACCCAGCCACCCCTCCTCTGCCTAACCTGGTCATTAGGCCTCAATCAAGGAGCTGAAACAAGTTACCAAATGCAGTCTGAAATCTGGCTTCTCTAGTGATGATTCTATTGCATTCAGAGATAAGTTGAGTAGAACATTTTCTAGCGGATAAAGAAAATGCTGATGAGAAATGTATTTTTATTGATGTGCAAGTTTTTTTTTATTCACAAAGAGTCTTAGTCAATGTTGTGATTGTTCCTTTCTTGTAAAAATGATGTCTAAAGGCAGGATTCTATTCATGAAAACTGTCAATAAACATCCTTGATAAATGAGTGAAAGAAATCAGAGTATTCACTGGAAAGAATTTCAACCCCATGCTGACTTCAAGCAAGTATAATTTAATGGAAACATCAATGACAAAATATTTCAATGGTCAATGTGCAGACCTATAAATTATTAAATTCTCCAAGGCTGTGAAGGAATTGTAAAACTCTATTTTCAAAGTGTTTGGGGTAGATGTGTTTTGAAAGAGTTGCCGCTCGAGGCACACATAGAACAGCTTACTTTGTTCCCTTATAAAAGGCTAATCGAGGAGTTTAGTGCACCATAAGGATGATCACCCCCCCCGGGGAACAGAAAATATTGCTTAACCTTTCACATTATTCATTCTGGGCACACAAGGGAATTATACTTGCTGCTAATCCTGAAGGATGAGTAAGCCCTTACATAAACACACTGTGAATGAGGATTTATAAAGGCAGATTTTACAGTAGGCTTTGGGATTAAGCATTAGTTCACATTCACTGTCTTCCAGCAGCCGACCCTACAGCTCTGGGCACCGTGTCCTCCATGTTCTGCACATCATGTAGAGCTGCCTGGATCTTAGTGAGATTCCACTGTGAGTGTTCTTGCCCAAAGAGACATGTGATAAATATAGGCTTACTTCACTTTCTTCCCATTTCAAGGAGAATATTGAGCCTAGATGGATCACAAGAGCTTGAAAAGAGTAAACTTTTCAGGTAAAATGAAAGGAATCAGTATATCAGTTGCTCTGAATAATGGCATATAAGACATATGTTATCTCAGAAAAAAATACATTATGCTAGACTGTATTTAAAATTTCAAGGTTATGGCTTAAGTGAGGATTTCTCAATTGTGACATCATTAACATTTTGGACTAAATAACTCTTTTTGGGGAGATAGGGTACTGTCTTTTGCGTGGTAGGATGTTTAGCAGTATTCCTAGTCTCTACCCACTAGAAACCAACAGATCTCCCTCCTGGTCTTGACAGCCAAAGATGTCTCTAAACATTGCCAAAATGTTCCCTGGGGAGGGCACAAAATTACCCCCATCAGAACCACTGATTTTGATACTATTTTACAAAGTTCACTTACATATGTGCATGTATGCGTGTGTGTTTACACACACATGTATGTTAGATCTGTGTCAACGTATACAGGCACATATAATCACATAAAAATTATAATGTATCTAAATGCTTGACAAAAATACATGAAACAAAACTGGTGTAATCACTATCAAGGAAAATCAAGAGAGACAATAATGATCTCAAATTATGTAGTCATGCTCTAAGTTTTCTTTTTTTGGAAAAAAGTTTTAAATAGTACTCTGTTAATTATAAAAGCACCCATCATTATAATTAAACAAAAAATAGTATTCTAAAAATGTTTGCTGAGCAACTTGAATGAACCAGATGCTCTTCCAAGAGTTAGGGCCAGGGTAGAGAAATGAAACAAACCGATCTTTGCCCTCATGAAGTATAGGGGAGTCATATCAAATAATGATTCAAACAAATATGATATTAACAGTTGTGATGTGAGTTCCGAAGACAAGTTTCATGGTAGGGACATTCTCCTAAGGAAGTGAGTTATCATGCATATGCTCGTATAGTCATACGCATATTTCATGTCAATGATGCTCATGTTATCATTCAAATCAATGGTTATGCTGATGAAATTTCAACAGTCTTGGAATATGTGGTTGGAATCAGAAGACTGTTGATCTCAGTTATGAATGGAAGCAGATGATCTCTTGGCTTCAGGTAAGATGCCAAGAGGGCAAGATTGAGGGGTCAGGTTAAGGTATCAATACCTGGGTTGGAATAAGCAAGGTAAGAAATATTACACAACAAAATCAAAAATAAAATCTATTTATAATAAGAACTATGATTGAAATATATATTATAGTACACATACAACATTTTAAGAACCAATTTCATTTGGGAGGTTTTTAAGTTCTGAGCATAAATTTTCCTTGTTAGCCAGATAAGGTAAAATAAGCTAAATGTAGTTTATAAACATGAGATATAAGGGGTACAATTGTATTTGTTAGTATGGGATGTCTACTGATTGAGGATAACACCACGGAACAAATGTCATGATCGCTATTAAGTTATTTCTTTCTGCTGTTGGAAGTCCAATGTAGGTTTGGATTGGGTGGTTGGGGGAAAGGAAGGTTCTGGTTCACATAGTCAGATGGAACTCCACAATCTTATAGCTGAGCCTTCGGGAATACGTATCATACTCCTGGGTCACCATGCAGGGCAGGATAAGCCAGGAATCTCAAACTGTGGCTCTTTACTGGCTATTTCAGTGGACACAATAGTCACGTGGTTCTGTTTAGTCATGTAGAAGAGAAAATGAAACATCTGGAGAACATCATTATGTTTCTGCTATATATATTATATATGAGTGTATATATAACGTATATACACAGAAGTGTTTGCATACTTTATGACAGTACTGTCATAAAGTATCTAGTACATTTGTATCTAGTACTGCAGTATCTGTCACAGAAACGAAAGAGAAGTACCTAACATCATAAATATGAACAGGTTAAATGCAACCACAAGATGGAATACTATGAGGCAGATATGCTTACGCTTACATGGAAAGAGTTAAAAAAATGTATTGTGCTGAGCTCGGTGGCTCAGCCTGTAATCCTGCGCCTTGGGAGGCTGAGGTGAATGGATTGCCTAAGCCCGCGGGTTCGAGACCCGCCTGGGCAACTTGGTGAGATCTCATCTCTACAATAAATCAAAAACTTAGCCGGATGTGGTAGTGCGCGCCTGTAGTTCCAGCTACTTGGAAGGCTGAGGCGGAAGGATCGCCGGAGCCCAGCAGGTCGAGGCTGCGGTGGCCAGCAGCAGCCACTGCACTCCAGACTGGGCAACAGAGTGAGACTCCGACTCAAAAAAAAAAAAAAGTATTGTTAAGTACAAGAAAATAAGATATACTACAGTTTTATAGAATGAAAACCCTGCCGGTGAGATTAGGGATAAAGGAAGGAAGACTTTATTCTATTTTATTTTTTTTTTTGCTTGATAGCCTTCTATCCTTCTATACTATTTGAATTACTTACTTTCTGAATTGATCATTTTTACATATGCATTCAATCAAGTATTACTGAATTAATAGGTTAAGAAAATATAATGGTTGCATTTTGACTACTCAGAAGAGGGACGTTATAAATGTGTAACAATGTCACTAGAGCCCATTAAGAAATCATAGTGCATAAAGGAAAGAATCTTTAGAAGCAATACAAACCTTAGAGCAATTTTAACTTGCTCTCTTTCTTGAGTCTAAAATTGTTCAATGAGCTCAAACCCCGACTGGCATTTTGACCATCAATTATCACTGTATATTTATAGATATGCTCTTTCCCAGCAATTTCAGAAGGTTAAAGCAAATGTATGTAATCAGTCTATTATTTGCAGGGAGATAAAGTGCCATTGAGGCTTGTGTGATCAAAGAAAAATGGTTCCAAAGATAACTTTGGCACTGGCTGATGTTAAATTGTCGAAAGAGAGAGCTTTTCAGATATAAGATAAATGTATATTTTTACTTTCAAATCTAGCCACATTGAGAATTAAAAAAATACAGCCCTTCGTGTTTGCATATGACTTTATTGATGTACTATCACAGGGATATATTATTGGAATTATGTTTTGTAGGCGTGATGGATTTCTCGCGAGTCCATCTTACACTGCCTGGTACAATTTGGAGCAATTCTAGCTCTTGAAAGATACTTCCTCTGGTCACAAGTTTTTCTTTTTCCCCCAATCAATACTTACGCTTCAGATAGAAATTCAGAGTCACTTTTTCAGTAATACCTTTTCTGACCCCAAGACTGGGTCAGGTCCCTTGACTGAATCATTTCAGAATGCTTTACAATTTTCCTTTGCTGTACTTATTAGACTGACTAGTTAAAGATTTGTGTTTGACATAACTTATCTCGTTCTTATGACTGTAAGCTTCAAGTCTTATTTGCTCACTATTATAAACACATCCCTGATCACACTGACTGAGACACAGGAAGTCTCAAAAGATGCCTATTGAATGAACGAATGCATGTAGGCAAATGTACCTGTGTGTGTGTGCATGCATGTACATGCATGTGTGCACATGCATCCTGTCCAGAGTAATCTACAAAAAGAGGCTAAGGGTACTACAGGAAGAATAAAGAGTTACATCTTTCCCTCTCATGTGCAAAGGACCCAAAAAGAATGATGTTGTGTGTTGGAACTAGTTCTGAACCATCCTAAAGCAAAGACAAACCCTGCATGGTCCTGCCCAAGTCCAACTGTGATGCAGTTTTGGAAATACTCTCTCAGATTTTGGAAAACATGCTACTACTGAACTATTGTGTCCACATGGCTGTAACAGTTGGGAGTAGAGAAGGAGAAAGATATTAGGGTTGCATTAATTCCTGACAGTAAGAGTTGAATTTCTCTAAAGAGGAATGAAAATGTAGACTGTGGCGATTCCAAATCATGGTTTTCATTAAGGGGCATGAAACTAGTGAATAACACAGAGACAGACAATTAGAACTAGCAATAGGGGTCATCTCCAAAGGACATTGTGGGAAAGGCTTGGTCTTATTTCTTCCTTTGAACTCTGCAAACAGTCACATTACGACAAAGTTTTAAGCTTTATTTGCAGTATAGTAATTTCTTTTCTTTTTCTTTTTTTTTTTTTGAGTTGGAGTCTCACTCTGTTGCCCAGACTGGAGTGCAGTGGCACGCTCCTGGCCACCGCAGCCTTGCCCTGCTGGGCTCTGGCGATCCTTCCACCTCAGCCTTCCAAGTAGCTGGAACTACAGGCACGTGCTATCACCCCTGGCTAATTTTTGATTTATTGTAGAGATGAGGTCTCACCACGTTCCCCGGGTGGGTCTCGAACCCAAGGGGTCAGGCAATTCACTCACCTCGGCCTCCCAAAGTGCTGGGATTACAGGCTAAGCCACTGAGCCCGGCCAGTAATTTCTTTCTTTTTTTTTTTTTTTTTTTGAGTTAGAGTCTCACTCTGTCGCCCAGACTGGAGTGCAGTGGCCGCTCCCGGGGCCACCGCAGCCTCGACCTGCTGGCCTCCGGCGATCCTTCCGCCTCAGTCTTTCAAGGAGCTGGAACTACAGGCGTGCGCTACCATGCCTGGCTAATTTTTGATTTATGGTAGAGATGAGGTCTCGCCAAGTTGTTCTTTTACTCTTCCCTTAACCACTAATAAAGTCTGCTTCTCATACTTAGCATGTCTCTCAGTGGTGGAGTGAGGAGTTGGGACCAAGTTTGTAAAGATCTGTGATCCTGGAGCTCCCAGCTAACATGGGTCAAATTCATCAGAGACACAAGGCCGCATTCTAAAGAGGTGGCATTAGGCCTGATGATGGTGAGGGCAAGAGAAGTTCAGACAATAGATGGCACCCAGATTTACAGGAATGAGAGGGATGACAAAGGCTGCACCAAAAAATTTTGGTCAGGCTGTGTCCTTGGTAAGACGTTCGAATTTCATTTTGCAACCAAAGTCACATTTGTTGCTTCTGAGCAGCTGCAAATTCTGGTCTACCCGGGTTCAGAAAGATAACTCAAGAGTCAGTGTGGAGGGAAGGCGGATCAGTGCTGAAGTCACTAAAAATGTAAGAGCAGAAAAAGTTAGTGTCTAAAAGAGGGAGGTTCTGATAGCTTATATTCTATTTTTGTAAGTCTGGTGGGTTGATTATTTTTGTTTGCAAAATAAAAATAGAAAAATTATCAACTTAGATTACTTACCTGGTCTGTGGAGGAGTGTCTCTCATGTATCTGGATTTCACTAAAAAAATCTATTTTGTGACATTAAAAAACAGGAGAACAGAAAATCAATCTACAGACTTTGAGTTGATGACTTTTATTATTAGTCAACATCATTTCATCTATTAGTCAACATCAAACTGTATAGTTGGGTCAACTGGAATCATGAAAGTAGCTATATCAGCATGGTTAAAGAATGAGGCTTTATTATACCACTGGAGTATATGCATGTGTATTTCTTTTATCTCCACCAAATTCATCTTCTCACCAGATTTTTAGAATCTAAATATTGTAGCAGTGTTAATTTTATTATCTGACAGAACTTCATTTCCCAATAATTGCTCTGTGAGAATTAAATGCTAGATCAGCAAATTTCTAGTGTGTTCAGTCGATCTGCTATTATGCAATTTCTTTTATGTGGTTCCCAGAGGCTTACAAAACTGGTTAACTTAGTTCTGATTGTGGATTAATTTTTTTTATGTTTTCCAGCCTTGTTTAGCCTCTTTATTGTGTAACATGATTAGCTCACCTAATATTTTTATTTGATTTAAGTCTTGGGAAAATTAACTCCCAGAAAATGCTAAGTCATTTTATATACTTTAAGAACTATAGCAATAGAGGTTTTCATATTTATACTTGTGGGGTTTTTTTTTGTTCTTTTACCTCCAAATATATTTTGATACATATATACATATTTGCATAATCACTGCTGGCATTTAGAAAAGATTTTTCATGTTGTTATAGAAGAGTTTCTCCTTTAAATAAAGGATATTTACTCAAGAAAATAAAAATGATTACAAAGTTGACAGGGTTTTTCATTTGATATATCCCATTAAATAATACATGTGCTTTGTTTGGGCTGTGCTTTCTTGGTATATAATTCCTTAATTGGCAGTAGTGGGAAACTGTCAGGGGAGGCGGGGTGGAATTGGCCGTTGAAGGAAACTGCTAGGGAAGGGAGGGGCATACCTCATTAACAAGGATACCTGCATAATCAACACTTGTAGACCTAACCCTGAATTGTACCTCACATCTTTATAATAAAAAAGGAAAAAAAAAAGAAAAAAAAAGAGAATATGAGACTATATAAGTGTACCCTGAACATTTGCCATAACACAAGAAGAAAGGGGTTGGGAGTAGCGGGACACTGCCAGGGGAGGTGGGCACTTAACATCAATAAGGGTACCCAATCTCAAACCTGGCGAAGTGGGGACCAAAGGAAGGCCCAAACTTTACATGTATTATGGCCACTTGTATACCTAATTCTGAATTATACACCACGTTTAAAAAAATAAAAAAATAAAGACCATGAGGTGCCTATGTGGAGAAGTTCAATAGGCATTTGCAAATTTAAAAAAAGAATATGAGAATTATGAGAATATGGCAATATCAGCTTGTCCAGAAGCAATGCTATTAACTCGAATGGTCAGAGCAGTTGCAAACATGTGGAGAACAGTTACTCGACTAATGGATATTTCTGTAAAGAGAAGGTGTCTAGTGATGACATATGAGTTGCACAGCTCAAGTCGACAGCATCATGATTCCTCCACTCCAGAACTAAAGTCCCTTTCTCTGTGTCATATTGCCGCCCATCTGTGTGTACCTTTTCCCCTCCTGTGCCACTTTACTAGAGTCCATCATTCATTTATTAAATACATTGCTTACAAAGTGACCAAATTTAACCATAGGATCAAAGATGTTTTTGAATTCACAAAAAAACAAGTTATTTTAAAATATATTTCACTCATATTTGTAACTTTTTGAAGACTGGTTTTTAAAACATAATTCATCTTAGAATTATGTATATAGCATTTTATAGTTTAATTTTAATGTGAAAAACCATAATAAGTATAAACAATGACTCCAAATCTCACCACCTAGATATACCTGGGAATTGCTCTTTCTAGGTGGCATCACCTTAGACTTCCACAAATAAGGAAGGATATTTTATTATAATATAATAAAATTATATTTTATAATATATGTTATTTAATATTATAATATATATAATATAACACATAATATAAAACTATTAATATAACATATAATATGCATGTCAATGTATAATATGTATCATATGTTATATTATAAAGGATATTATAAAACATTTTCAGAAATACTGTATGAAATGAGAAAAATGGTTCTTTATTGTTGTTTTGATTTGTATTATTTCAATTTTGTTCTATATTTTTATTTATTTCTTATGGCCAAAGATGCTTATTGTGTCTAATTTGTGTCTTTAAGTTTGCTGAGTGGATATGCCATATATTACAAGCTACTTCTCAGGATATGTGATAATTGTAAGTATGTATAATAATTAAACTTTAATATCTTATTCTTAATAGTTATTGATAATTGTAAGTATGTATAATAATTAAACATTAATATCTTATTCTTAATAGTTATTGACAAAATCAGAGAAACATGACATCAGTCATATGTATCATTTATTAAAACACAGTTTTAGATTTCCTTATCAAGCTGAAAAATGAAACAATGACCTGTCAATTTAAACTAGGCCAATGGGTCTCAAAGTGAAGTTGCCCAGATCATTAGCATCACCTGGGAACGTGTTAGAAACGTGTATTTTGGGGTCCTACCCAAATTATAAATCAGAATATGGGGGTGGGACTCAGAAATCTGTATTTTGACAATCTTTCCAGGTGATTCTGATGTACCAAAATGAAGTTTGACCACAAATGGACTAAATCAACAATGAGGAACCTCATATGAGATGCTACTTGAGTGACTTTCTCTCGACTCCCTCCTGCAATGCCACTATGCACATTTTTCTGATGAAACTCTCTCTTCTCCCTCTTGCTGTCCTTCTCTTTTCCTCTCTCTCTCTTTCTCTTTCTCTCTTGCAGAAATTCTATCTGTGTCTTTATTTTTTAATCTTTCCCAGATAATAGCTTCACTAATGCATTGCTACATGTGGAGAATCTATTAACTTTTAAGACAAAAAGTTCATTTGCTAAATTTTCCCCATATGTTCAAACTCATAAAGTACTTGTTCTGATTGCTGTGATACAAACAAGAAACATATTACTCAATTTGGCATAACTTTAGAAATACTTTTGTGGTCCTATATTAGCAGTGATTTTTGAACATGCTTTATTAAAATCTAAAATCTTCCATACTAGATATAATTGTAGTAGTCACAATATATGGCAAGATTTTTAGGTTAAAAATCTTAAAGTAAAGCTTATTTATTACTAAAGGTAGTAAGAGGAATAGGAGAAGTATTACTACTACTATTGTTGAAACTGCTTATGCTAATATCTTTACATGTATTATCTCATTCAATCCTCATAATAATTCTTTGAAGTAGGACCTGCTGTTATTCTTGTTCTGCTGAAATAGTCATAAATGTGCTGAAATAGACACTACAAAAAAAGAATTGTGAAAACATTCAAATGAAAAATTTGTAAAATTGTAGCTATTTAATTACATTTTACTCATCACGACAGATTCCAAAAAGATTTTGGATAAATCTAAAGGCTTTTAGTGAAGTAAAATATTATTAAACAGTTTTCATGTTTCATTTTTATAAAATTACCATGTAATCTAATATGGTGCTATTTAAAATGGGATTTTTTAATAGTATTTTTTTTTATTTTAAAAGGTTCCAAAATGTTGATTATTTTTTCTGCTTAAACAATTATTTGAAAAGGTTATTTATGTCCTGAACAACTAAAAGTATTGTGTTGTGAATTTGGGTATCTTCTAGGCTAGGAAGTTTTTGAACAATTCATAGAAGTTCTCTTTTTTTCCTACATTCCAGTTCAATTTGCCAGTTAAACAATGTTGAGGGACTATAAATTCGTGGCTTCGAAGAATAGTAACATACTGAACATACAATAAAAAATAGGAAAATGGAGCCGTTCTTCCAAAAATTAATTCACTCTAGTCTGATTTAAGCTAATCAGAATTCAAGAATAATGCAAAAACATACCGCCTACTTATTAAGTGTTACTTTATGAACAGCTCTTTTAGAACTAAACTTAAAAAGAACTATGTTCTCTTTTGTTGTGTAGTCTCAATTATTCAAAGAGCAATGTGAAACAAATTGGAATCACTTATTTTCTCATTTGCAAAAAAAGTAAGTAAATGGGATTTTTATTATAAAGACATATTTAGCAAAAACAAATGAAAGATGGTACTTTCCATACTAAATACTAGATTTTTTGGAATTGGAGACAACAACAACAACAAAAAGCTAATAAATCTAGGTTTCTATACTCAGTTATAGAATAGGGAGAAAACCTAATATAGATGATGCCATCATTTGTGTGCCATTTCATTAATTTGTACATTTTATTGGCATTCTAATGACAAAAAGGGGATAGTACATAATGATTCTACAGAATAAATGGAAATGACCTTCCTTGGAGCACTGATATGCACAATTTTGTTTGTAGGAAACATATTTCACTAAATTCAGAGAAAAATTCTTTATTAGAAATGCAATGTGAGATACGGCATATGTGAGGTTAGGGGTAGTCAAATTTATATCTTTTTGCCTACTCCAAATTATCCCCATCCTGGTTTGGGAGCATTCCCCTGTGAGTCGACTGGTGAGAAGCAAAGGACTGTCTACAACTATGGCAGGTGGGGGCAACCTCCCTCCTTTTCTCTGTGGCAACCAGTATGTGGGCATGCATCTAATATATGGCTGGTTGCTTGCTCTGTTCTCAGGCCTGGGGATAGTGTTACAGCCTCTTGAGTTTTTATGCCTGCTGCACAGAAAAGCCAATACACTAAGACAGCAGTTGTTGCAGTAGAGGAAGAGCTTAATAATTGCAGGGCAGCCCAGCAGGAAGATGGGAGATATTTCTCAAATCCACCTCCTCAAAGAACCTAGGGTTTTTAAGGGAAATTTAGAGGGCAGTGGGCTAGAGAATTGGGACTGGTGATTGGTTGGGGATAAAATTGTAGAGGTGTAAAGATTGTCTTCATGCAGTGAATCAGTTTCTGGGGGGTGCAGGGATCACAGTTCACTGGTCTGGTTGGTATCAGAGGATCTAATAGAATGCAGAGTCCAAAAAATATCTTCAACACCAGTCAGGTTTTACAATATAAATATTTATGTTATCTTATAGGAGCAATCGGGGAAGTTAAAATCTTGTGACCATGGCTATGACTACATGACTCCCAAACAATAAGCATTTAGGAAAGCCGGCTAGGAAACAATGACTAAGCCTGTTGAACTAAGTCTATTGAACTAAGCCTGTAGCTTATCAGAATTCACCATAAGGAGGTCAGCATGACCTGAGAATTCCAGAAAACCTGCATAAAAAATAAGTTCACTGATCTTGCAGGCAGTGGCTAGGATATCCTCCAGTGGCTAGGATATGCATGAAGGGAGAAAAGGACAAACAGAAAAGAAAATAAGTAGAACAAACATTTATGATTTAACCATGCTTATATCTTAACATGATTCAGGGCTCCTATTACAGTTCTAACCTTGTGGCTTTTTATAGATTTTATGAAGGTGGTTCCAATAGTGAGCAAACACCAGGGGACACCTGGGTTCTCTAGTTCTTGGGTCCTCAGGGCTGGCTTGGAGTCTGTGCGTTTTTTAACCTAAGTCTCTGAGAATCCTGTGGAATTGGCATCATCATTCAACTGTATTTTCTCATTCCTTATGACCAGCATCAGTCGTTTTTGCTTGCAACCAAGACCTCTTAGAAAATATTTTGCATAAACGTCTTGAGGGTTTACTATAGTTTTAGTAATGTGCAGATGTTGCAGTTTTATTTCCTAAGGAAAATCATGGTTCATGCCTCCAAAAATTTATAACTTCCAGCAGGAGGTGAATCAGTATGGAAAGTGCTACAGACACAGTAATAAAATAATGAGTGTTAATATGCATATTAAGAAACCAGAAAATTATCCAGAATTTTGGGCATCTAAATAAAGTACCTCCAATTTTTTCACATATGGTAGCTCTACTCTTACCAGGAAATTTTGCAAAACAGCTTTGTATATGTGTGTGTATGTGTGTGTGTGTGTATCTGTGTTTGTGTGTGTGAACGTTTTTTTTGAACAAATGCATAACTTTCTCAAAGCTATCCAATCCAAAAACTTACAAAAAATGAACTACTATTTTCAGAGAACAAATATAATTTGAAAAGAAACTTTAAGATTAGGATTCAATGAGTGACTTCTCAAATAAAAAGGAAATCCATGCATCTCTTCTCCTGCCTGTTAAAACTGAAAACAACCTCTCATTTTAAATACCAACAATTCAAGTCTTTTGAAGCTGTTAAAAGACTGGAAAAGTAATTTTCCAAATGTGCTGATGACCGATTGCAAAGATGAGCCTACATAACCTATGTTCCTGCTGGTAGAAGCATAACCTCTCATTGGATACAAAGAAACAGATATATTTAAGGCATTTTCTTCCTTTATAAAGTCTGAGCTTAACACAGGCTGAATGTAAATATAGAAGAGAAACAAATGTTTGTTTCTTCAAATTTCATTTAAAATAGATGTTTCATCTACCAACTTTGAGTTCAGGCTCAATTGTGAAACACAGTTACATGCTTACAAATATGAAGATTTCTGGCATCAAATTGTTCAAAGAAACGATTATTTCATAGTCTTTCTGGGAACTAAGTAGAGGGAATATTGTAAGAACCTACTGAATTTTTAATGTTTAATCTATAACAAAATCTAGAAACCATATTGTGTCTTTCCCAGAATAAGAGATTATATCTTATTTCTTAATAAGAAGATCCCTTTGTCTTAAAAAAAAAGTGTTGTCTAGGAATATAAAAAATGGATACAGGAATGTAAAGTTATTCTAAAAAGGATTATTTTTTAGTATACAACATTTTGCAAAATTGGAGATTGATAAAACTCACATACAAAACTATCTGCCACTACAAAACATCTGAAGCAAAATTTGTTTGTACACCCATGTAGAGACTGTTATGGTGAAAAAATATGGATGAATATTTGGAATCGGAGATGGGTAGTTTTAGATAATATCCCTGTATTGATTAGGGCAGTCTTGATATGAGAAGGGTAGTACTCAGGTAACAATAGAATGTCCTGAAATATTAAGTACCTGGGCAGCAAAGGAGGTTTTGTGAGGTCCAAAACACAGTCACCCAGTCTTTGGTATAGACGATGGATGATCATGCATTATCTAATAATAACACATACTTCATAGGGGTGATACCATGGACTCCCTACTTTAATCTCCCTCCTTGCCAAGACTGAGTCATTTTCAGAAACCACCCTGAATATCCAGTTGAAAATGTTGCCTGATCCTAATCCAAGCAGGATGAGGGCGGTGGGAGTCCCAAACTTCACCTGTACCTAGATCACCTGTACCCAATCCTCACTTGTACCCCACATCTTTAAAATAAAGGAAAAAAAATGTTGCACTAATCACCCTGATTTATCTCCTTTCTCCAACTCCTCTGCAATAACAGGAATGAAATTTTTAAAATCTTAAAGATTTCTGAGAGTCTACCATTGATTGAAGATATTAACACCTATATTGGGAATCAGAAGGCAACTAAGGAGTGGATGTTACTTTAGAAAGCAGAGTAACTGAACCCAGAACCTTTGGTGGGTGAGTAGCCAAATCTGTCTCAGAGGAACACTGAGAATCTCAGTGCTTAGGGATTTTTTGTACTACTGGAGGTGAGGGTCAAGCACTGAGCTGAAAAGACAAAAAATGGTTGAAACTCTGTTGACAGAGCATTCATACCAAAGGAAATCCCTTTCCATTTCACACATGTAGGTGATCCTGCAGGTGACGAGAGGTTTAGTCTCTGGAGCTAGCTCAAAGCAGTTCTTGACTTCACCCTCAGTTCTATCACAAAGATGTCATATTTTGTGAGGAAGGATTTTTAGTGGTTGATGTGATTTAAAAAAAATATTACTACACGGAAATCAATGTGAAGTGGAAAATGAGATTGTAGGTGTCTAAACTGATTTTAAAACGTGAGAAGTTATGCAGTGCCCAGTAGACACATACCTCCCTTAATAAGTAATTGTAGCTATTTTAAAATGATTTTTTTTTAGAATTTATGTAAAATATTTACTCAGGTGGCTATTAAGTTGTTAGGGATATAAATATATATTATACTTGTTGGTCTCAACTACTTATAAAAAAAGTTTTGTTTTGTATTTCTCTTGCCTAGGGCACAGTGAGGATAATCACACAAACACCAATGGAGCTGTGAACTGAGAAAGTTTGAGACTCTAGTCTAAGTCAATTAAGGCGATGCCATCCTTTTTTGTAATATCCTCACTGCCGCAGCCTGCCTTGGAGTTGGGAGCCTCCATAGGATCCATTGTTGGTCAATGAGATGCAGGAGAAATTGTATTGGGTAACTTCTTAGAAAGTTATTTTTCTTCCTAATAAAAACAGTCCAGAGGAGATAAAAGGATTTTGCCACCCTGGCCAGCCCCTGCTTCATGCTTTTGAAGGTGGTCCTGTTGCCTGGAGCTGAGTTAGCCATCAGGCGATGTGATTTGACAACTGAAAGAACAAAAGGCAAAATACTGAGGACAGCAGGGAAGAACAGCAACCATCTACTTCCAAAATCCTTGTTACATAAAAATAGAGCCTCTGTTTGTTTAATTCACTGTTGCTGGCTTTACTATCTTTTGTCACTGAAATTCCTAATTAATGTAAAGAAAATGTAAACACTGATGATTCTTGATTTAACCAAGCTATAAAATAACAACTTTATTTGGGTAGTCTGAGGGACATTGGGGAATGCCGTGGATGCACAAAGTTACCATCTACCAGAGTCAAAAGCAAACAAATAATGAACATAAATGATACATCATTAAAAAAATATAGAGGTAAATGCCAGGGGAAAGATAAACAGTGGCAGCCATGAGAATCAAAACAAGGAAGGAAGGGGTAATAATAAGAACAGCTAACATTTGTTTTGCAGTTATCATGTTCCAGGCATTGTGTGCATTATTTTGCACATTTTTCTTGTCTTTCTCTTGTCTTTCACAACAACTCTAAGAGGTAGAGTTAACTTCATCCTACAGATGAAGAAAGTTGTCTCTACTTTAGTGATGAAGAAACTGGAGCAGAAGTATATAAAATGACTTGATCTTGGTCACACAGTTAATAAATAGGTGATGGGTGATGCTATTGTTCATTGTAAACTTTTAAATAAAACTTCACTTTCTAAATATATATTTTATTAATGTAATGAATATAAAATTATTTAAAAGATTCCAGCTACAAAAGATTTATTAACTTCTATTTTTTAAGAAATTAAATATTCATGAATTAATATTTCTGAATTATGTTACAATATTATGATTTGAAATTTAACAGTGAGAATGTTGGATTTGAAGAGATTAATGATGCTTTATATTGATGCTTGTGATATCAGACAACACTTCTGGAAGTGAATTTTGTGTTGGCCAGAACTCCTCTTAGTAAACACTATCCAGAAATGTAAAGTATCTTGGAAAAGAAATTGTAGGGGTGGGAGAGTTGGCAAATCTTGCATTTACACATGACTTGGGTAATTGTTTCTATTTAATTGTGCCACACTATCCAAATAGATGGAATTAATTTTAAATTAAAGTCAGATCAGATAAAACGAGGAACAATGTAAAATAAATTAACTTCACTTTAACTTTTACCCTAGAGAAACTAACGTTATTTTCTTTAAGATCACTTTTCATCATTTTCTTCAAAAGTAATCAAGAACATATAGACTCATAAAGATAAATTTTTATTCACTTCATAGAACCTTGAATTTGTTGTTTTTTTTCATTAATCAGTATTTTTTATTATGGTTTTGTGGGGTACAGTTAAGGGTTAGGTGTACAATGACGTTTCATTCAGGCACTCTGTAGATAAGTGTTTTCCCATCCTGTACAAAACCCGAAACCCACAGGACTTAAGAGAGAAGATAGACAAATGAAACCTTGAATTTGAATGAAGCTTTAAGACTTGTTTAGTCTAATGTAGATCAGCCCTAAAAACATCTCTACAAACTCCTAGAAAATAAATAAAAGGTACCTGCTAAATATATCCAAAAATAAGAAAATGAAGCATCTGAGGTGATTTGTAGGCTACCCATTCAATTGTGTGTTAGAGACTACTTATATTGGAATTACCTTTGAGGATTAATAATCTTGATTAATAAAGCTTGAAATGACAAATATTTATTGAACTAATATAGAAAAATAATTATATGAAAAACAACATGGATTTTCTCAGATTCTTTCCTTTCAGATTAGAGTTTGTCCAAATCAAGGTGGCTACTAGATAGTTGTTCACAAATAAACTTCTCTCTTGGGAAGATGGGTAGGTTCACCAAGCACTCTATTTTTTGTTGTTATTTATGTAGGAAATAAAATAAGGAACTTATAAGTCAGATAAATTATTTAATTCTGCTGTTATGGGAACCTAAATCTTGACAATTTGTTTGATTTGTGGTGACAAACTTTGTCTTCAACCATTTGAAACTTCTGATTATTAGATCATCCTCTACAACTAATAGTAATTTTCTGAATCAGCCATACTTATTACACTTTCTGTGTGAAGTACTCCAAAATTCATAATAGTTTCTTAAAATATAAAATATATTTTATTGATGAAGCCATTATGTTATGACTTTCGTTCTTGAGTTTCTTCTTTGCTTTCTTTGAATATATGCGATGTGATTATTTACTCTGCATTTTACTAATCTAAGAGAAGGCAAAAAGAGAAAAGATAAACTTTAACAGTTGTATATGGTAAGACAATCATATATTTAGAAAAAAGTTGTCCATTTACATGGACATAGATTTTTAAAAATCACTAAGTCTAATGGTGAAATACAAATTAAGGAGTAGAAAAAAAGATAATACTTAGATGTAAAGATAGTTTCTACATTCACACTTATCTTTCAAACAGTAGAATTATTCTTGCCAAATGTGTTTTTATGGCATTTCATACAGTAAACAATACATATTAAAATTTTTTTGTGTGAGGTTTTGTTTACCAGGAATTGTATTTATTTTTCTCTCATAAATAGCTCTTATTTGAGGACAGAGATTTAAAATGGATGATGATAGATAAGGGTCAATATGTGAAAAATAAATATAGTAAATCAGATTCCTCACTGGTTTACCTTTAACTTCCTTCATTGGATTATATATAACTTTATAAAAGATGAAGTAAGCAAAAACTTTTAACTAGTCTCATGTGGAAATTTACTTCTCATGCATATGTATCAACAATTTCAAAAGAAGGAGTCATTCCAAGCTTATTGAAGCAAAGCTGTCTCAATGAGAGGTCATTTTTGTACTTTATTACAGGTGTTCTTCAACAACCCAAAGAGTATTGAGTGTAGTCTTCGTGCATATATATTGAGCAAGTTTCCTAAATGTTTCACTTACAAACACTGTGGAATATAATCAGTATTTTAGAACACTGGATTTTAATAGTTGAACATTTAAAATTTTAAAATCTCTTTAATATTTGGTTGTGAAACATCTTTATCACAAACTGATGTTGATGTTTTAATATATTATATTATACATATGAAAAGTGAAAAATGAAAATACTTATCTAAGGTGACATCATTGTAAATTGCTATTCTAACCTCTAGAGCCAAGGTGAATGACTGGTTAATGCTCCAAGTCACTGCCTAAAACCATTCACGTATTAGCCCTCTAGTTTGATTTAGGACTTAAAATGTCTTAAATTTATCATAGATGAAAGGATGAGAGAAAGAAAAAAAGGTGAGAGGAAGAAAATAATACATGAGGAAATGAAAACAGAAAAGAGGGAAGGAGGGAGAAAAGGAAGGAAGGAAGGAAATATTAGAGGTCCAATAAGTATTAGAAAATTTAGTTTTTATTATATATAGTGGAGGCATAGTCAAAAGTATAAAATAATACATAATTTTTTTGCTCAAAAAAGAAATAAGCCTAAACAATCTTATTGCATTATATATATATATATATATATATATATATATATATATATATATAGTTTAACAATAATTAAGCCATTACATTGTGACTGTCTTCAGCACATCCGCTGTTTTCCTTGGCTTTAAAATAAATATCATGCAATTATCTACATTTCATTTTACTAACCCAGTAGAAAACAATAATTATGCAACAAGATACATAAAAATATAATAAGAAATCAAGATATAGATAAACCAAAATAAACTAGAATTTGTTCTCTATCACATTTTTCTTCTCTATGTTTCTCTTTTAATTACTATGCTTCTAACAAAGTAAGAGGAAAGTAATATTTAGTACATGCCTGTAAAATGTTGTGTGTTATCAGTAATTTTCCCTTATTTTATCTCCCTAACAACCATGTGCAATAGGCTTCTTATAGATAGGGAAATAATGGTTCATACAAGGAGCTTAGCAATGAGATTGAATACAGGATCAATATACAAAAGTGAATAGTTTTTCTATGTACCACCAACAATTAGCAGACACAAGCACACACATTTATATATGTGTGTGTGTATTTCAAATATATCATTTACACCAAAATCATAATGGATCTAGAAATAAATTTAACACAAATCTGTGAGCCCTGTAAATGGAAATTTTAGAAACATTGCTGAGACACATTAAACAAAATTGTAATAAATGGAGATGTATTCCATGCTTATGATAGAAACACTTTCTGAGGATATTCATTCTCCCTATATTGGTTTATATACTTGAGACTTTACCAGTAAAAATATGATAGCATTTTTCATGAAACATGACAAGCTGATTCTAAAGTTTATGTAGAAGTTTAATGGTCCTAAAAGTCAAGGCATAGCTGAACAAGGGGACTGATAATAATGGAAAAGTTGTCCTATTTAATGATCAAGATTTTTGAAACTATGATAATATAGCATACTACTCGTGTAGGGGCAGATTACACTGATCAACAGAATAATATAGAATGTCCAGTGATGATGCCAATAAAATTATGGATAAAAATATGAATGGGCATATCTCCAAAAAAAACCATGTATGCTCAATAAATAAACAGTTGAAGAAAAGCTTAAACTCATTAGTCATCAGAAACATGCAGAATGACCTAATATATTACACTTTCTCAACTGGCAGAAAGTGAGAAGAGTTTTTGAGAGGTTGTGCATTAATATAATTTATTATTCATTATCAACAGCAATTTAAATAGACATAACCACATTGAAAACTAGTTTTACATTAGTTTACAAATTTGAACAGTTATACACCCAGCAATTCCATCCCTAGTTATATATCTCGTAGCACCAGAAGACAGAGTTTATGAATACGACCTCAAAAGCATAGGCAACAAAAGCAAAAATAAACAAATGGGATTATATAAAACTAAAAAGTCTATGCACAGTAAAGGAAATAATCAACAGAGTGAAGAGGCAACCTTTTGGATGGGAGGAAATATTTGCAAACTATTTGTCTGGCATGAGATTAATATCCAGAATATACAAGAAACTCAAACATTACAACAACAAAAATCAAACAATCCTATTTAAAAAATGGGCAAATGATCTGAGCAGACATTTCTCAAAAGAAGACATACAAATGATTAAAAAATATTTTAAAAAGTGTTCACTATCACTAATCATCAGGGAGAAGGAAATCAAAACCACACAAAAAAATCATCTCACCCCAGCTAGGTTGAATATAATCAGAAAGAAAAAAAAATAGATGCTGATGAGGATGCAGAGACAAGGAAGCTCATGCACTATTGGTGGGAATATAAGTGAGCACAGTCGCTACGGAGAACAATACAAAGGTTTCTCAAAAAACTACAAATAAAATTACCATGTGACCCAGCAATCCCACTACTGCACATTTATCCATAGGAAAGGAAATCACTGTATCAAAGATCTGCACCCTCACGTTTATTGTAGCACTATTCACAAAAGCCAAGATATGGAATCAAACTAGGTGTCTGCTGTAGTTTGGGTGCTTGTCACCCCAACCTTCATGTTGAAATTCAATCCCCGGTGTTGGGGGTGGGACCTAATAAAATATGTTTGGGTCATGGGGGTGGATTCCTTGTAAGTGTTTTGGTGTCATCCTCTTGGTAGTGAGAGAGTTCTCACTCTATTAGCTTCCCCAAGAGCTGGTTGTTAAAGGAGAGACTGACACCTCCCCTCCCCCTCCTTCTGTTGCTTCCTCTCTTGCTATTCTTTGACACTTTTTTTTACCTTCTGACACAGCGTAAGTGACCTGAGCCCCTCACCAGAAGCAGATGCTGGCACAGCCTGCAGAACTGTGAGTCAAATAAACCTCTTTTCTTTACCTATTATCCAGCCTCAGGTATTCCTTTGTAGCAACACAAACTAAGACAGTGTCTAACAACAGATGAATCAATAAACAAAATGCAGTATATAAACACAATGGAGTACAATGCACCAAAAAAAAAAAATGAATGAAATTCTGTCACTCACAGCAAAATGAATGGAGTTAGATGACATTATGTTAAAGTGAAATAAGCCAGAAACAGAAAGCTAAATACCAAATGTGGAATGCTTATAGGTGGAAGCTAAAAAAAGTTTATGTCATATAAGTAAAAAGAACAGAGGATACCAGAGGCTGGAAAGGGTAGAGGGAAGGAAAGGATAGGAAGAGATCTGTTAAAGAGTACAAAAATTACAGCTGAATAGGAGAAATAAGTTCCAGTGTTCTATAGATACATGATAAATGTTTGAGACAATATATGCTAATTACACTGACCTGATCGATACATTATAAGTAGCAAAGCATCACCATTTACCTCATAAATATGTATACTTGCTATATGTCAGTTAAGACACAAGTAAGTAGAAGAGAAGACAATTCATTGCAGCCATATTTGTAATTGTAAGAATCCATAGATGACTTAATTAACAACATTAAACAAATTGTAGGATATTCACACATTAGACGGCAATGAAAATAAGTTCCAGTGTGAACTATGCTACTAAGGGCTACAGGACAACATACACTATTCTTAGCAACATCTTCTTGGGTAAAAAAGTCAGACTTTATTTAGTATGGCTTGTTTTATAGCTTAAAAAACAAGCAAGAAAAGAAATACGGGTATTACTTACATTGACTATCTTATATTTACTACTTTTTTCAAAATTAAGAAATAGACTAAAAATAAAAATAAAAGTAGAGAGTCATGCATAAACTCTTTGGTGATAGAGAATTATGAACCAAAGATATGACTATTCCCATTTTACATATCTGATTTAAAAAAGAAACTAAAGATCAAAGAAGTTAATTTATGTGTCCAGTGTCATACCAATACAAATGTTCAGAGCTTGATGTTAGTCAGTGAGTTTAGATCCAATATCCCTTCACCATATTAATGTGACACAAAAACAGCAGACTAGAAAAGAGTAGTTTTTAAGACTGCTTTGCAGACAGGTTCTATAATTACAGAAGGTGTTCATTCCTGGCAAGTGTTTAGTAACACAGTTCTCTAAGACCCATAAGTCTAATTTATAAGGTAATATTATGGCTCCTCTAATATTTTATAGCTTCCATTTGAAAATAATGAAATAAGAAAACAGATGTACCAAAATACAGAGAAAAGCACTGACATTTTACATATTTAGAATAAACTGAAAGCAAATTTTATAGTGCATTCTCTTATACGCTTTGACTCAAACATCTTTTAAAGCTTTTTCAGAACATTTACCGCATCAGAGTTGAAAGCACCATTCGAGATCATCTATTCAAATCTTCTTATTTTACAGATAAAGTTCCCAAGGTTACCGTGTTCATAGCCAAGCTTAGATGCAAGGTCACTTCTCCTGGTATCTAAATCCCATGGTGGTTTCTAGTCCTGATCCAGTGACCTGAGGGATTTCCGTCATTCTGGACAGAATAATGCTTTTAGAAGCAATTTGAGAAAGAGAAAGTGAATGCCAAACATTCTAGTATATTCTTCACAAGGAAGAGAGCTCTACCACAAATTTATCATGTCTCTACAAAGTGCAATCTCAGTGGAATTTAGCAGCTGCTCCATGGAACCAATCCTCTTGATGTTTCAGGTAAACTTTCTAAAAGTTAGGAAGAAAAGGAAGTAAATTAGTGACCACTTAAAGTAAAAAGAAATAAAATTGAAAATATGCTCAGTTCTTGCTTATTTTAAATAAGAAAGGGTTTAAAATGCTTTGTTGATATTTTTGAAAAGAGATGCCACTATTGAGGACACCCAAGTTAAATCTAACTTCAACTTCTTGTCAAATATTTCAATTCCTATTAATAAACAGTAAATCCTTTGAATGCACTCCAATCCAAGAAACATTGGTTCTTATAATTTACATTTTAGACTTGCCTGCCAGCAAAACCAAGTCATTCCCTCTCCCTAGTGACCTCTTCTCCTGCCCAGAGAATGACTTATCAGATTCCAATCTAACACTTAAATTGTAGTTTCCATTTATTCCCCTACCTCTCTTGATCTTACAGTTTATTATACTTTTTCCCTTAAATTAGCCTCATATTTTACCTTATGGTAGTATTCACGACAATAGAATGCATGAGTGTTGCTTGCATACATGTTCACAGTTGCTTTGTGGCCCCCAGGAAGACAGGTACTCCATCTATTCATGGTGCTGATCATTTACCAACTTTATCTGAGCCCCCTTCTTGCCTCTCAGCATTCTGCCCTGTAATATAGGAGTCTGGGAATCTATAACTCATATTTACAAGAGTCTTGTAACCTGTAGATCCTGTTAGGTTTAGCTAGTAGGAGGAAGAAAGGGAAAATCTACTCTGTTCTTGGACTTTCTAGTAGGATCTGTGTGGAGCAGTGCCTGGAGTGGTGGAGGTTACAGCAGCTATGAAATTGCTGGGTAAGATGATATTCTAGGCATCCCTTAGGCAGCTCAGCTCCAACAGTGGATTCCTAGGAGCACAGTGCTGTGGGGTCTGGGGAACATGATTGACTCCTTTGCTTCTTCAATACAAGGGAAGTAAGATTTTCCTGCAGTTATTAATCTTTGAATAATCTTGTCTCTTGTTCCCATGGCCCTTTCAATACCCATCTAAGTAAATACTGTATTGAACTCCTTGTGTTTGAAATTCATAAAATGGTTCTGTTTATTCATATTTGGAACTAGTGTAATAGTACAATGTTGAATATAAAATGAGGAGTTGAAAATGATTTGGATGAGAAAAGAGTCCTTACTAACTAAATATTTTTTGGATTTGCAATTAGAAGACTTTGTCAGAACACAAAATTCTTAATAGTAAGACAGCTATTAATAAATTTATTATTTATAAAGTCAAGTCCCTCTTGACTGTCATTCTTGCTTAACCACTAGCATAGACCCCCTCACTCCTGTGTTGGGTCATTTCTAGGTTAGTTTATTGCTGAGTATAAGATACTGTCAACATTACATACATACAGTAGATTAAATGCAAATTTATTTCAAACCTCAAAAGATAATGATTTGAATATCAAAAGATTAAGTAAGTCCCTTGAAAAAAATTGATGAAGACCAAACATATTTTTGCAAAATTTACCTTTTGTATTTATGTTCTTAAAGTCAGACATGCAAACAATATCTTACCATGCTGTCATACAAATTTGTCAGAAAAATCATGCAAAGATAAAAAGAAGACTCAGCATGAGATAGATTGTTTAATGGCTACAAATTGTTCCTATCCCAGTATGTATCTCTCTTTGCAATGTAACATTGTCACTCTTCTCATACAGAAGTGGAATCTACTTCACCAGTCTCTTAAATCTGTGCTGGACTTGTGATTTGCTTTGATGAATAGATTGTAGTAGGAGTGACATGGTATGACCACCAGAGATTAGGCCACAAGAGACCTTACATTGATGCTCTCATCTTTTTTGGCCATTGTCTGAGGACCTACCTGCCAAGAAGACAGTCCAGTCATGTAAAGGAAAACTGAAGTGCTACATCTGGCCCTAACATCAAACATGTGAGAGAGGCCATCTAATCCAGTTAAGCTTTGGAAATATGAGAAATAATAAACCATTGTTGTCTTCAGCCACTGAATTTTGGGTTAGTTTATACAGTAAAGTTTGAATGAAATGCAATACTTACTTCAGCTTTAGATTATTTTAACAACTAGAAAAGAATTGCAATATTTTCATAATTGTTACTTTTATTTTGAGTTGGAATCTTATTCTGTTGACCAGGTTGGAGTGCAGTGGCATGCTCACGGTCACTGCATACTTGACCTGCTAGGTTCAGGTGATCCTTCTGCCTCAGCCTTCCAAATATCTGGAACTACAGGTGTGCACCACCACGCCCAGTTAATTTTTTGATTTATTGTAGAGATGAGGTCTCACCAAGTTGTCCAGGCTGCTCTCAAACCCATGAGCTCAGGCAGTCCTCTCACCTTGGCCTCCCAAAGTGCTAGGATCATAGGCATGAACCACTGCTCCAAGCCTTACTTTTGTTTTTTAAAGATGATGTTCTTTCCCCTATAAAACAATTAACAAATGGAAATTTTACTTATTCAAAATAATTTTATAACCAATTTTATATGTCCTTAGTACAATATTCCATTAATAAATAAATCGTTACTATTGTCATAAACTATACTTTCTGAAGGACAAGAAGAATGGGCAGTATTTATGAGTTTTAAAAAAATGAACTCTCAGAAAGACGGGAGCAAGATGGTGATGGCATAGGTGGACTTGTGAGATTCTCTGAATGAACTAAGCCTACATACTGCTGAACAGACAGATTGTAAGGCAGAGGGAAATAGGTTCCAGTGTGCTCATACACCTGTTTGTGGATGCTAGAATCAGCATATACATCCTGAACCACAGCTTCCCTCTTAATTAAACCTCAAAATTGCAAAAAGTACAGATTGCAGCCTATACTCCAACCTCAAAAGTGAACAGAGTCAGAAGACCCTCGTAAGGAAGAACAGGATATTGCAGAAGAGAAAGAAAAGCAACCCCACCATCCCTCAAAAACAGAATTAAAGAAGGGAGGGAAAGGGGGAGAGAGAGAAAAATCTACACAAATGAAGAAAAACCAAAAGAAGAATATAGGTCTCTCCCAGACCCCTGGGAGGGCAGACAACTGAGAAAACTGACTTCAGAGTGCAAACAATGAAGAGACCCCAGAATGAAGGGTCTCAAACTACAAACCTAGATATCAAGACATTAATGGAGAGATTAAAAAGAATTGAGGAGACACAAGAAGAAACTAGGAAGGAGCTGATATCTGAGATAACAGTAATAAAGAATACTGTGAATGAAATAAATAACAAACTAATAAGCATGGAAAGCAGAATTACCCAAGCAGAAGAAAGAATCTCAGAGCTTGAGGACCAAAATATAGGACTAACCCAAATTCTTAAAAACACAGAAAATAAGCTCAAAAAGACAGAATAAAACCTTCTAGAGATGAGCGATTACTTCAAGAGACCAAACCTAAGAGTAATTGGCATTCCTGAGGCAGAAAGAGAGACAGAGAACACATTGGAACAAACTTTCCATGAGATAATTCAAGAAAACTTCCCTTATCTAATCAGTGATCCCAAATTCAAACACAAGAGATTCAGAGAATCCCTGCAAGACAACAAATGAGAAGACTAACTCCTAGACACATAATAATTTGCCTAAACAAAGTAGGGATAAAAGAAAAAATCCTAAAGGCAGCGAGAGAAAAAGGTCAGATCACCTACCATGGAAGACCAATCAGAATAGCAGCAGATTTATCTACAGAAGCCCTGCAGGCTAGGAGAGCTTGGAGCCCTATATTCAAAGTCCTCAAAGATAAGCAATTTTAACCAAGAATAACCTACCCAGCCAAGCTAAGCTTCATCAGCGAGAGAGAATTAAAATCTTTCCCAGATATCCAATCCCTAAGAACTTATGCTGCCACCAAACCACCTCTACATGAAACACTTAAGAAAGTACTAAACACAGAAGAATAGGAAAAAAGAACAACGTTCTTCACAAGAGTACAGGGAAAAGAATAAAATATACATGAATCAACCCCAAAACCAAAAGAAAGACAAAAAAACCCAAGTGGAAGAACAATAACTCTATAAGAACTCTATGATAGGGATGAACTCTCACATTTCAATAATTAGCCTGAATGTGAATGGACTAAACACACCACTGAAAAGACATAGAATGGCAAAATGGATAAAATATCACCAGGCAACAAAATACTGCCTTCAAGAGACCCATTTCACTAGAAAGGACATACAGACTCAAAGTAAGAGGATGGGAAACAAATTTTCAGGCAAATGGAACACAAAAGAAAGGAGGAGTCGTGATCCTAATTTCAGACAAAATACCTTTAAGCTATCAAAAATTTAAAAAGATACAGAGGGCCACTACATAATGATAAAAGGTTCACTCCATCAACAAGAAATATCTATCCTAAACATATATGCACCCAAAATAGGTATGCCAACTTTATAAAGCAACTTCTAGGAAAACTAAAGAAAGATATTGACTCTAACACCATCATAACTGGGGACTTTAATACCCCACTCACAACCCTAGACAGATCATCAGGACAAAAAATCAGCAAGGAGATCCGGAACCTCAATGTGACTCTGGACCAAATGGACTTAACTGAGACCTACAGAACACTCCATCCAAAGATTACAGAATACACATTCTACTCATCACCACATGGAACATATTCTAAGATTGACCACATAATTGGCCATAAATCAAGCATAAGCAAATTTAAAA
>NW_007038344.1:261922-262470 GCF_000164805.1 Carlito syrichta
TATAGTAAGAGGGGAATTTATATCCTTACAAACACACATGAAGAAAATGGAAGGAACACAAATTAACTGCCTAACAAGCCACCTAAGGAAGCTGGAAAAGCAAGACTACAAAAACCCTAATTTTAGCAGAAGAATCCAGATCATCAAAATAAAAACCCAAATCCAGGACATAGAAGACAAAAAGATAATACCAAAAATCAATGAAACAAAAAGCTGGTTCTTCGAAAGGTTAAACAAGATAGCTGGCCACTAGCTAGACTGACCAAGAAAAAAGGAGAAAAAACCCAAATAAGCATAATCAGAAACACAAAAGATGAAGTCACATCTGACCCTGAAGAAATACAAAAGATCATTACAGAATGTTACGTACACTTGTATGGAAACAAACTTGAAACCTTAAGGAAATGGAGGACTTTCTGACATCACACAACCTATCTAGGTTGGAACAAGAAGAAATTGAGACCCTAAATAGACCAATAACAATCAAGGAAATCAACTACGTAATAAGAAAACTACCTACAAAAAAAAGCCCTGATCCAGATGACTTT
>NW_007038345.1:0-562 GCF_000164805.1 Carlito syrichta
CACATAATACGAATATAGGCTCTCCTTTCCTTGGAGCCGCAGTTCCCCATAACTGTAATAGCAAACAATACACACAATATACAGTAATTTTACAGTAATTTTACAAGGATTGAATCGCTCTACACGGCGATAAGTCGCACAGTCCGTCGGTGACGCTAAACACTGACTTGCCTATCAACCCGCGCACTCCGGGGGGGCTGCAGCACCCTAAGGCAAGGTCCGTCCTGAAACGAGAGAAACAAACTGGGGAACATATATTTATAATTAACGGAGTCTGGTCCCTGGGTTCGGGCGCCAAAGCTGTCGGTGACCAGCACTGACCGAGGGGGGATTGGGACCGCACCGGTGAGTCAGAATGGAGAGAAGAAACCACTCGGAGGCAGCTCTTCTGGGAACAGTCTGGCTAAGACTGAAGTCAATTTCATTCAAAATTTTTCCAACTTATATACCAATTTCTATAATCTCCAGCAGTGTGACAATTACTTGCTGGGGACGTACAAGTTCATTGATGTGTAACGCGCTTTACAAATCATGTACCATCACAAGACTTTCAAGTTCCCAG
>NW_007038345.1:1763-2732 GCF_000164805.1 Carlito syrichta
ATACCATCCGTTCCATTCCATTCCTTACTATTCCTTTCCATACTTCTCCATTCCATTCATCGCATTTCATTCTCTTCCCCTCCACTACATTCCATTCCACTCCAGTCCATTGCATTGCATTCCACTCCATTCCATTCCTTTCCATTCCACTAAATTCCATACCATTCTAGTACAGTCCTCTCCATTCAATTTCTTTCCATTCTCATTCATTCTTCTCCAACCCATTTCACTCCATTACTCTGTTTTCCATTTCATTCCATTCATGTCCATTCCATTCCTTTACATTTCAAGTCATTGCACTCAATTCCTTTCCATTCCATTCTATTCCATGGCATTCCTTCCACTCCATATCTCTCCATTCCCTTCCTCCACATTCCTACACATTCCAATCCTTTCCATTCCGTTCCTTTCCATTCCATTCCATTCCATTCAATTCTATTCTTCTTAACTCCATTCCATTCCATTCCATTGCATTCCTTTCCATTCCATTTCCTTCCATTTATTCCACTCAATTCCATGTACTCCATTCCATTCCATTCCATTCCTCTCATTTATATTCCATTAAATTACATTTCATTCAATTCTTCTCCATTCCATTCTATTCCATTCCATTTCATTCCTCTCCCTTCCATTCCATTCCATTTTATTCTTCCCCATTCCATTTCTCTCCATTCCATTCAATCCCTTTCCTTCCCATTCCCTTCCATTCCTTTCCATTCAAATCCACTCCATTCCATTCCATTCCCTTTCTACATTCCATTCCTTTCCATTCCATTCCATTTCATTCCATTCCACTCCACTACATTCCAATGCACTCCTTTCTTTTTCATTCCATTCCTCTCCATTCCATTCCATTTCATCCTATTCGTTCCACTCCTTTCCATTCCATTCATTTTCTTCATTCAATTTCATTCAGTTCCTTTCCTTCCACTACACTGCATTCCATTCCACCCCACTCCATTCCTTTCC
>NW_007038346.1:0-808 GCF_000164805.1 Carlito syrichta
CTCTAAAAGAGACTAGGTCTGCTTTCCTGAAGTAAAAATATATCATTATATGGATGATATCCTAATCACTGCTCGACATGAGAGTACCCTTGATGTGGCTCTTGAGAGTGTGATGTCTAACCTGAGTCAGTGGTCCTTGGTGGTTGCCCCCGAAAAGATTATTTAATAGTTAATTATTTGGGAAGCAAGATAACCTTGGAATCAGTACATCCCCAAAAGCTTCAAATTAGGATGGACAACTTGAAAACCCTAAATGATTTCCAAAAGCTCATGGGTGATATTCAATGGGTCCGCCCTTACTTACATTTGACTAATAGGCAATTGCAACCGCTGTATGATATTTTGCCAGGTAACCCTGCACTTGACTCCCCCCGACAACTCACCGAGGCTGCTCGTGATGCGTTGCATCTGTTGGAATATAGCATTCAGTCTGCGGCCTTGAAACGCCGTGAGGAAACGCATGACATCTCACTTTGTGTGTTACCAACCCACACGCAGCCCACAGCAGTTTTATGGCAGGGGGCCCCCTTGCTATGGATTCATCCTAAGATCTCTCCTGCTAAAACACTCGAGCATTACCCCACTACAGTGGCAAAATTGGCTTTGATAGGCCTTCAACAATGTGTACCGTTTTTTGGTGCTCCTCCTGCATCCATTATAACCTCCTATACTGCCGATCAAGTACATACACTGGCCTCAACCACTAACGAGTGGGTTATTTTGCTATGCAGTTTTCAGGGCACCATAGATAACCATTTCCCAAAGGATCCCATTTTGCAGCTTATTGCTGCTCACCCTATAGTCTTCC
>NW_007038347.1:0-901 GCF_000164805.1 Carlito syrichta
CCAGCCTGGGCAATTTGGTGAGACATCGTCTCTACAATAAATCAAGAAATTAGCTGGGTGTGGTGCCACGCACCTGTAGTCCCAGCTGCTTGGGAGGCCCTGAGAGAGGATCTCGGGTAGGGAAGCCACTGCCATGTCACCCCATGACTCCTCTGTACTGTGGGGTGGGCAGTGGCCAGGCAAGGGTCCCGGGTGGTCATGCAACCTTCAGCAAGTTCAACCAACATCCTCCATCTTGTTTATGCACCTAGAATACGGGGGCAATGATACTCATGCCCCCTTCCCAGGGTGTGGTGAGGATAGGGTGTGCGTGTCTGCACTCATCATCAATGATATGTTCACGATATAAGTCACTGAGATCTCACTGAGGATGAGGAAAAGAACAACTTTGAGAGCCCACTTGACCCAAGGTGACTCTACCTCTGCTAAGGAGTGAGGATTGGGGGATGGTGGTGGCCCATGATGCCCTGGTGCCAGTCATCCCTGACCTGGTTAGCCAACCTCCAGAAGTCCCTTCTGAACATGGCAGCTTGTGTCTGTGGGAAGGGTGTCTCAGCACCACTACCACCTCCACGGTGAGCTTTGACATATCTGAGCACATACATGACGGGTCTCGGTGTCAGAGCTGCCCTCAGCAATCATGAAATCCACATCTCCTCCTCTCCCTGACCCAACCCGAAGTGGGTGTCTGTCTCCTACCACCCAAAGAACCTTGTCAGAAAGGGGCAGACTCAGAAGAGACAGGACAGTCCCAAGGGCGACTCTGCCCCAAAACTCGCCAAGCGTGAGTCACTTTTACATAGCCCAGACATTCCCCCCAGAATCAAAGCAAGCCCAAAGCTGGTGGCCACGGGACACTGTTCCTTAGTGGTTGGCAGCAATGCCTGATTCCAAAGATTCT
>NW_007038348.1:0-564 GCF_000164805.1 Carlito syrichta
TTCGTATTGGTATAGGAACAGGCATATAGATCAATGGAATAGAATTGAGATTCCAGAAGCAAAACCTCAATTTCTCAACCAACTCATCTTCGACAAAGCCTCCACCACCTACCACTGGGGAGAGGAGAACCTATTCAGTAAATGGTGCTGGGAAAATTGGCTGACCACATGCAGAAGATTGAAACAGGACCCCTATCTATCCCCATGCACAAAGGTTAACTCCAAATGGATCAGAGACCTAAATATAAAACCTCAAACCATAAGAACCTTAGAAAATGAAGGAAATACCCTCATGGAAATTGGAACTGGCATCCAATTCCCGAACAAAACCCAAAACCCACAGCTCATAAGAGAGAAGATAGACAAGTGTGACCTTATTAAACTGAGAAACTTCTGCAAAGCCAAAGAAACCATCAAGAGAGCAGGGAGACAGCCTACAGACTGGGAAAAAAATATTTGCCAACACCAGTTCTGACAAAGGCTTAACATCCTGGATCTACAACAAACTCAAACGTGCTGAAAAGAAATAAACAAACAACCCCATTATAAAATGGGCAAAAGATA
>NW_007038349.1:0-587 GCF_000164805.1 Carlito syrichta
CACACAGTTGAGAATCTGTGTATGATTCTGATGTTTTGGGAGACAGGGTCATACTCTGTGGCCCAGGCTGGAGACTCAGGATATGACCATCATTCACCAACAAGCTCAAAATTTGGCCTCCGGCGATCATCCTGCCTCATCCTCCGGAGTGACCTGGAGGCCCTATACCTCAAACCCAGACTCCCTATTTGGATGGGTGTGGAGACAGTGTCTCCATGTGTGGCACAGTTTAGACTTGGGCTCCTGGGCTCCAACCATCATCCCACCTCTGCCTCCCAGAGGAATGGAATTTCAGCTGTGGGCCACCATGCCAGTCCTTGGGTGAGGGCATGCCTCAGCAGGAGGATTGCCTCCAGCCCAGAGTTCAAGGCCATGCAGGAACACCATCATGTCGACCAAATTGAAAGTCTGTGATCACAGCAGTTTGGGAAGTGTAGGCCGAGAAGATGGACCGAGTTTGGCAGTTTGACAGCAGCCTGGGAATCCTAGTGAGGAAAGACAGAAAGAAAGAAAGAAAGAAAGGAAGGAAGGAAGGAAGGAAGGAAGGAAGGAAGGAAGGAAGGAAAGAAGGAAGAAAGGAAGGAAGG
>NW_007038350.1:0-489 GCF_000164805.1 Carlito syrichta
TCTACGCATCTTCATTAAGGAATTTATCTGAAACTCAAGCAAAGATGAGTATATAAACTTGCTCACCATAGTGATATTTATGATAACAGACATTGGGATCAAATGTTCAGCAATAAGAGAGTCTCTACGTTGTGATGAAATAGCGCACAGCCATTTAAAATAATGCTCTCAGGCCAGGTGCGGTGGCTCAGCTTGCAATCCCAGCACTGTGGGAGTCTGAGGTGAGAGGATTGCCTGAGGCTGGGGTTCGAGACCAGCCTGGGCAACTTGGTAAGACCTCATCTCTACAATAAATCACAAAAACTAGCCAGGTGTGGTGGCACACATCTGTAGTTCCAGCTACTTGGAAGGCTGAGGCAGAAGGATCGCCTAAGCCCAGCAGGTCGAGACTACGGTGGCCGTGAGCATGCCACTGAGCTCCAGAGTGAGACAGTGAGTGAGACAGGCTGCTCCCGGCCACCACAGCCTCGACCCGCCGGGCCCCAGCGA
>NW_007038351.1:0-609 GCF_000164805.1 Carlito syrichta
TAGTCGCACGGCCAGGGGCGGTGCCTCCAGGCATTAACATCTCCAGTCGCCAACCGTCCTTGATACTGTCCTGATAAGGGCTTTCTGTACTTCAGAGACGGAGTCAGGTCCTTGGGTTCGGGCGCCATAGCTGTCGGTGACCAGCACTGACCAAGGGTGGGTTAGGACCCGCACCAGAGAATCTGGACAGCGAGAAGACCACTCGGAGGCAGATCTTCTGGGAACAGTCTGATCAGGACTGGAGCCTGAAAATATTTTTTAAAATCATTATAGGTTCAAGATTTTCTGACCCTGAAAGACTATTTCAGCATCTGGTTTGTATCCACTGCAGTCTAAGATTGGTTCTTCAAAGGTTTGTTCTACATTGACTGCCTGTCTTCTCTGCTAGACTGTAGGCTCCCTGAGGGCAGGTTTTTTCTCTGGATCACACCAAGGCTTTAAGTTTGGTGTCTGCCCACAGTAGATGTGTAACCGGTGCCAATTAATAAAGGAATGGATGGGAGAAGCTCATAGCCTTTTCCTTAGACACTGCCAGGAAGTGGCAGGCTGGGATGGCTTGGGGTAACCAGAAATCTCTGCGACCTCTCTCCTGTCCCCCTGCCTTCTGTG
>NW_007038352.1:0-2126 GCF_000164805.1 Carlito syrichta
CACGGTCAATAGTTGATCATCTTTCGAAGGACATCGTAACACTTCCATGTATCTGGGATGCAGAATGGCTAAAAAATGTGAGGAAACAGCGTGTCATACTCACATACTCTTGATGTAGGAGCCTCCAGGTTCAAGAAACATTCTTCCTGCCGAGAAGCATCAAGACGGTTAGTTTTAAGAATTGTTCTTTTTTTTTTTTGAGTGAGAGTCTTACTCTGTTGCCCAGGCTGGAGTGCAGTGGCACGCTCCAGCAATCCTTCCGCCTCAGCCTTCTGAGCAGTTGGAACTATAGGCACACACCACCACACCTGGCTAATTTATTGATTTATTGTAGAGACGAGGTCTCACCACATTGCCCATGCTGGTCTTGAACTCCTGGACTCTAGCTATCCTCACGCCTCGGCCTCCCACAGTGCTGGGTTGACAGGCTTGAGCCACCACACCCGATCAAGAATTTTTTTTTAATCACAGAAATGAACCGCTGCAACTCATAATAGCTTACTTAAAATATGATTGCATCCAAGGACATTCAAAATATTTAAGTATATTGTAATGTTAAAAAAGCAGGTAACAAATAACATGTAAGCATGATCCCAACTTGACTTGGTGCATTTTCACACATGTATATGTAAATGCATTTTATGCCTGTACACATATCTACGGTCTAAGCCAAATGGGATCACATCAAACATGCTGTTCTATGAATACCCATGAAGGGGATGAGAAAAATGCAACAAATGTTCACAGCAATAAACTCTGAGGTTTGAAGCTAGCCATGGTATGCTTTCTCTCTTCCTGTATTTTTCAAATTTTACACAATGAACAAGTATTGCTTCCGTAATAAGTTTGTGTAATTCCTCTCTACTCTAGCCAGACTGAACTTCTGTCACTTAGCGATGGTGTTCTCATCTCTCACAGCCAAGTCTTTTGCAGATGCTGGTTGGTCCCCCAGCCACTCACACCCCAAGCCTTGCTCTCTGCCTGACTGATGTGTGTACACCTTCGGAATCCCCTCCATTGGGAGGCTTCCTTGATAGCACTTTCCCAGCCCTGCGCCATGGATAAAGGAGGGTTTCTCCCTGCACTCCCAGAGCACCGAACTCAGAATAAGCCATCATGGTTGCCCAAGTATCTGCCTTTCCCAAGAGAACAAGCTCTTAAGGCTAGAGATTGGGTGCAAACACATAATATCTCAACCCAGTCGAATACTGTAGAAAATTTTCTTTAGGGGAAAACAATGTTATTCAAGTAACAAATTGAGTTTTGAAGATAACATTTTCAAAGAATTTTTAAAAAGTCTAAAAAAAAAAGACATAGGCGAAGGAATTGAAAAATACAAAAAACAAAAAAAAAAACCCAAAAAGCAAAAATGAAATTCTCTTTTGAAGGGTGGCCCCCATGTGGTACACATGGAATTTGTTCCTCTGCATCAAATGATCAACCAACATTTTTATCTGGAAGTTTTGAGATGGTTGCATCATGATTTGAAGAAGAAATGTCCAGAGTTGTGACAAACAGGTCACTGATTCTTCCACCATGACCACACTGAGTTTTCAGCAGTTTTTGACCAAAAAATTGGGGTATCACCCTGTGCCCCATCCTTCCTATTCACCTGATTTCACCTCAGCCATCTTTTTTGTTGTTTTTCAGGATGAAAAAAGTCCTCAAATGGAAAGAGGTGAAGGGAAGAGGGAAGAGGTGAAGCAAACAAAACAAAACAAAATCAGCAGAAGCAAAAAAAAGGCATCAAAATTGATGAGTTTAAAACTGATTTGAGCAGTGGCAAAAGTTCTTGACAGGCATATTGCATCAAACAGAGAGCACTTTGAGCATGTAAAACCACAATTTTTTATAACCACAAACCACAATTTTTTATAAATGAATTCTGGTTTGGGAGGGTCCTTTTTAGTATGTGATTTAAACTATTCTAGGAAAAATAATTATGTCACTCACATATATTACCCAAAATGAAACTTTTGGCTCTTATTTATATATTTATCATTGACCTGCTTCACAAAGGATTTGAGAGGGCCTCGTTTTTTCTTACATGTTTTACTAACTGTATTTTAAATTTTCATTTGAGCATTTTTTATTCCATTCTTCCAAAGACAGAAGGTTGGACACGG
>NW_007038353.1:0-785 GCF_000164805.1 Carlito syrichta
TGCACAATTGTTACCCTGGTGCCTTGGGTTTCAGGTTAAGACATTGGGGGGTCTACCTGTGGCGACCCCACTGCTCCCAAGGCCCCAGCTTCTGGGTGCCCAGTCTGTACCATCATGCCAAGCAGGGTCAGGCACCCCCCCATTGACCCCAGGTTAGAATAGTGCACATTAAGTGCCCCAAGGGCATGGGGCTGCAGGGACTGCAGTGAGCATGGCGCTGCAGGCAGGACAAGCTGAGGCAGGTGGCGGGAGGACATGCCTGGAGCGACTCCAGGGAAAACCCTGAAGGAAAGGTCCAGAAGCACAGGAGGGCCGGAGTGAGTGCCTGGGCTGCCTAGGGATGGCGCTCCCCTGAGCACTGCAGGCAGAGCGGATCTTACCTCGGGTACTAGGCAGAGAAACAGGCCACGGTATCCAGGCCTGGAGTGCCTTGAGGATGCCGTCCCCAGTGTGGAAGGACGCGAATTGCCTCCAGTGTGGAAGGACGCGAATCGCATGCGTGTGCACAACCTATGTATTTTATAAACCTCCCCTTAATTAACCAGAAAATTTTCATTATGCCTCCAATGTGAACCAAGGCAGTGGCACGAGAACTTCCAGGGCTCATAATTTGATATCATCCGATGATTGCTCAGGGGCAGAGGTACAGTCGCTGTGCCAGCGGCACTTGTATGTATTTGTTTTTCTGCCATGTTTCTGTAGGCCTCCATCATTCAGTTTTTAAATAGTTTGTACTTGTATTTCACCTGTCCATAATCAATGCCATCCCCGAGCAAGGCGATGTA
>NW_007038354.1:0-786 GCF_000164805.1 Carlito syrichta
AAGTGCTGTGTGAGAAGTGTGCTGCACAGTGAGGTTCTGGCACTGAGTGTGCGTGCTGTCATTCCTCCTTCCCACTTGTTCCCTTTCGTGTATCTTACGCTCTACAGGGTGACTGCTTTGGCGTGCGGCTTGTCAACCTCTCCCATGCGGGAATGCTCATCTCCCCTGTGCCACAATGAGGGATCTGAGACATTCACACTTACTTGTGGGAAGGCATTATGTGTGACCCGGGGGAATTCTGAATTGCTCTTTCTTGACACCTTCTCCTGTCAGGGAAAGCAATGAGACTGTGGATTGCTGGTGGGAGTGGCCTTTCTTAGGCCTGGGGTGCACGGGCACCTTCCTGGCTTAAGTCTGTGCCCAATGTGTGCTGCAGTGTCACCTCTTTGCTGTGACTATTATTCTTCATTGCCGCCTGCTGTAACACCTCATTCTCACTCTTTCCCCTTGATTTGTGTTCCTTTCCATAGAGGGCCTTTGGGTACGAGCGTGAAACCTCCGTGATTCACGGAGAGAAATCTGCAAGACATAGTGCCGCAATGAGTGACACAAGTGCTCCACAGTCACGAGCAGGAGAGCATTATGTGTGGATGGGGAGAATTCTAAGTTGTTTTTCCCTATGGCGTTTAAACCTAATAAGGACTACCAAGGCTGTGCCGTTTTCATTGCCGAGTAAGCACGGAGAGCCTCTGTTACACTGGGGGTGATGCTGGGTGCTCCTGGGGACACGCTATTGAAGCCTGCGCTGCACTGCACTTCATTGGCAGTCTGTATACACTGGCTTTC
>NW_007038355.1:0-729 GCF_000164805.1 Carlito syrichta
CAGTTGTATATTGGGCAGATAGCGCTATGCCTGGCATCTAGTTGGTGCTCCATAAATGCTTGTTTGAATGTATGACTGTAGGGCCCAAATCAGTCCACTGGGTTGGATGGTGCAAATTCAACTCAACCACTTCATTGAATATGAGCGGTTAACATAATTATAAGTTAACCACTGTTCCTACTCAGATGCTGAGGAAAGAGGGAAATAACTATTGCTTATTGAAATGTTGCTATGTGCCAGGAAGTTTGCTAGGTTTTTACTGATTATTTTATTGATTATTTCATTTATATACCAATACTATGGTCTTATTTTTACAGATAAGGAAACAGATGCTTCAATGGAAGAAGCAATTGGATCAAGTTCAAATACAGTCATCTGATTCTGACATTTACACTCGTGAAACAGGTGTTTGCTTCAACTATCCCAAACCTACAAATGATCTCCTTCTCACAATTTCTTCTCTGACTAAGCTTTTAAAAAAATTTTATTTTATTTTAAAAATGTGGGGTACATTTCCTCTCTGATCCAACTTTTTATTTTTTTATTTTCATTTTTTATATTTTTTGAGTTGGAGTCTCACTCTGTCACCCAGATTGGAGTGCAGTGGCCACTCCCGGCCACTGCAACCTTGACCTGCTGGGCTCCGGCCATCCTTCGGCCTCAGCCTTCCAAGTAGCTGGAACTACAGGCGCGCACTACCATGCCCGGCTAATTTTTGATTTATTGTAG
>NW_007038356.1:0-1323 GCF_000164805.1 Carlito syrichta
CCAATGGAGGTGACTCTGAAGGCGTACACACATCAGTCAGGCAGAGAGCAAGGCTTGTGGTGTGAGTGGCTGGGGGACCACCCGCATCTGCAAAAACTTGGCTGTGAGAGATGAGAACACCATCGCTAAGTGACAGAAGTTCAGTCTGGCTAGAGTAGAGAGGAATTACACAAACTTATTATGGAAGCAATACTTGTTCATTGTGTAAAATTTGAAAAATACAGGAAAAGAGAAAGCATGCCATGGCTAGCTTCAAACCCCAGAGTTTATTGCTGTGAACATTTGTTGCATTTTTCTCATCCCCTACATGGGTATTCATAGAACAGCATGTTTGCTGTGATCCTATTTGGCTTAGACCATAGATATGTGTACAGGCATAAAATGCATTTACATATACATGTGTGAAAATGCACCAAGTCAAGTTCGGATCATGCTTACATGTTATTTGTTATCTGCTTTTTTAACATTACAGTATACTTAAATATTTTTAATGTCCTTGGATGCAATCATATTTGAAGTAAGCTATTGAGTTGCAGCGGTTCATTTTTGTGATTAAAAAAAAATTATTGATCGGGTGTGGTGGCTCAAGCCTGTCAACCCAGCACTGTGGGAGGCCGAGGCGTGAGGATTGCTAGAGCCCAGGAGTTCAAGACCAGCATGGGCAATGTGGTCCTCTTCTCTACAATAAATCAAAAAATTAGCCAGTTGTAGTGGTGTGTGCCTATAGTTCCAGCTGCTTGGAAGGCTGAGGCGGAAGGATCGCTGGAACGTGCCACTACACTCCAGACTGGACAACAGAGTAAGACTCTCACTCAAAAAAAAAGAACAATTCTTAAAACTAACCATCTTGATGCTTCTCTACAGGAAGAATGTTTCTTGAACCAGAGTATGTGAGTATGACACACCGTTTTCTCACATTTTTGAGCCATTCTGCATCCCAGATAAATGGAAGTGTTACGATGTCCTTCAAAAGATGATCAACTATTAACCATTTAGGTAGGTACACCCTGCATTTTGAGAGAGCTTATATGTGTCCCTGACATTAATAGACCATTAACCAAGGGGCAGCAGTCATTGATGTGTTGTATTTTGGGAAAAGACAACTTTCAGAACAAAATGTGTACCTCAGAAAAAAATTCAAAGTTAAAGTCATATGCTTATGTGTAACGGAAACATTATCAGGCATATACATGGTGTGATTTCTAGAAAACAGATGCAGGCATATGTTAACACTGAAAGATCACCAGGTGAAGATGCCCCTCTACCATGGTTTAGATTGCAAATATGCTTTATGCCACTGTAAGATCAATTTCTAACTTTATT
>NW_007038357.1:0-841 GCF_000164805.1 Carlito syrichta
TTCAGTTTACTATAAAATAGCTACTCTTTCCAGAAAGTCCTGGAGAGATCACTGTGCAGTGTGCCATCCATAAGGTGACTGATGGCTTCATGTTACAGATTTGGCAAGAAGAAAGACAAGAGGATCAGATGGAAAAGTCTCTCTCTCTTTCTGTCTCTCTGTGAGCCCATTCAGCCTCACCTCACATCGTGAGGCATGCCAGGGGCAGGAGGGGAGGCAGTTCACAGAAACAAAGCCTGGCGAGTCCTGTCACCAAGAAGCAGGATGGATGATGTCTTGTTGGGAGCCAGCCACGGAGGCTCACTGAGCATTAGGGATCAGGGAGGGCCGAGGACCCTGAGGCCACTAGGACGCCTTCCCCCTTTTTCCACTTGGCACAAGAAACCAGGAAAGGCTCCTGCTGGCTCTAACAGAGGACTCTGAAACCGGAACGAACACCGCTAACTTGGGAGTCTATTGTTCCCATTTTCCACGGTTTATGGTTTTTGTTTTTAAACAATTTAAGTTTAACTTTGAGTCACATTGAGGAGCCTTAGTGCAAGTCACAGCTTCTCTTGATGTAATTTTAGAAATTTATAGAATAGTTTATATAGATTAAAGAAAATTTAAGTAACCATTTTGTTATAGAAGTATGGTTACTTAAGTTTGATTTAACGGGACCAGTGAAGTTTGAATTACGTCAACTGGTGCTAGAATAGTGTAACCATAGCAGCAATTGTTTTAATAAAAACTAGTTTGAATCAGTACAGATAGTAGAGTTAATAATTCACTATGGTGGTTTCGGGTTTAGACATTGAGTGATGTTAATTCAAGATGATGTAGTTGTAATATAATTAAGGGC
>NW_007038358.1:0-755 GCF_000164805.1 Carlito syrichta
TTAAGTGATAAGAAAAAAAGTGTATCAGCCACCCAACGGTAATGTGTGCCAATATACTAGACACATCAACATATAATTATTTTAAAAAACTAAATTAGGAAAGAGATAAAATTGTGGAGATAAAAATAAAAACATAAGCCAGGCTCGGTGGCTCAGCCTGTAATCCCACGCCTTTGGGAAGGCTGAGGTGAGTGGATTGCCTGAGCCCGCGGGTTCGAGACCCGCGTGGGCAGCGAGACCTCATCTCTACAATAAATCAAAAAATCAGCCGGGTGTGGTAGTGCACGCCTGTAATTCCGGCTACTCAGAAGGCTGAGGCAGAAGGATTGCCGGAGCCCAGCAGGTCGAGGCTGTGGTGGCCAGGAGCAGCCACGGCACTCCAGTCTGGGCGACAGAGGGAGACTCCAACTCAAAAAAAAATTAATTAATTAATTAAAAAAATAAAAACAAGCCGGGCTCGGTGGCTCAGCCTGTAA
Source organism: Carlito syrichta (assembly GCF_000164805.1). NCBI lineage: Eukaryota > Metazoa > Chordata > Mammalia > Primates > Tarsiidae > Carlito > Carlito syrichta. The sequence goes on from NW_007038358.1 coordinate 477, forward strand.
TCCCGCGCCTTTGGGAGGCTGAAGTGAGAGGATTGCCTGAGCCCGCGGGTTCGAGACCCGCCTGGGCAGCGAGACCTCATCTCTACAATAAATCAAAAAAAATCAGCCGGGCGTGGTAGCGCGCGCCTGTAATTCCGGCTACTCGGAAGGCTGAGGCGGAAGGATCGCCGGAGCCCAGCAGGTCGAGGCTGCGGTGGCCGGGAGCGGCCACTGCACTCCAGTCTGGCTGACAGAGTGAGACTCCAACTCAAAAAAAAAAAAATAAATAAAGAATAAAAT
>NW_007038359.1:0-842 GCF_000164805.1 Carlito syrichta
CCTCCTGAACTGTTCCAAAAAATTCAGAGTGAGGAATTCTCCTAACTCATACAAAAGCAAGGCAAGTACACAACAACAACATAAAGGAAACTACAGACCAATATCCCTGATGAATGTTGGTGCAAAAATACTCAACTAGATATACTAACAAACTGAATCAAACAGCACATGGAAAAGATCATGCAGCACAATGAAGTGGGTTTTATTTCAGGAATGCAAGGGTAGTTTTATATAAATAAATCAATAAATATTATTCACTACATAAAAAGAGTAAAAAACAAAGCCCATAAAATTTTAATAGATGCAGAAAAAGTCAATACAATTCAGCATTCTTTCATGATAAAAACCCTCAACAACCCAGGCATCAGCAGAACATACCTCATCATCATAAAAACTATATATAACAAACCCACGGGCAACATCATACTGAAAGGGAGAAAGTTGAAAGCATTATCCCTAAGAAATGGAACAAGACAAGAATGCCCTTTTCATTATTTCTATTCAACATAGTACTAGAAGTCCTAGCTAGATTTAGGATTTAAAATTTGGCTTTCAAAGGAAAGGACTTAGACATGAAACCACCAATATAATGTTTTTCAATTGACAATATGGATTGTGTCACAAAACTAAAATATAAAGGGACAGTATACAAAAGAAAAAGCTCAACTTACTAGGTAAATACATATAAATTAGCCAATCAATGGATTTTATATTTATAAGCATAATATTTATTATTGTGATTGTGAGGGGAATAGATGATTACTTTTCCCCCCCAAGGCAGTGCAAAGTAGTAATAATTTTCTATAAGACAATTTGACTTCATTAAATATTTGCAACATGGC
>NW_007038360.1:0-477 GCF_000164805.1 Carlito syrichta
GACCATTCATTCTAAGTGAACTATCACAGACACATAAAACTGAATACGGCGTGTTCTCATTCTTAAGAGGACCCTGATCACTGGACAGGGTCAGGACAGGGTCACTGAGCACAAAAGTGGGAACAACAGACACTAAAAAAGGAAGGGAGGAGGGATAAGGGGTACACAGTAACACACTAGGTACCGGGTCCACTATCAGGGGGAGAGGGCTTGCTAGAAGCCCACACCTCACTTGCAGGCAATATAATCATGTATTAAATCCTCACCTTTACCCAACTTTAAAATAAAATTTAAGCCGGGCTCGGTGGCTCAGCCTGTAATCCCGCGCCTTTGGGAGGCTGAGGTGAGTGGATTGCCTGAGCCCGCGGGTTCGAGACCCGCCTGGGCAGTGAGACCTCATCTTCAATAAATCAAAAAAATCAGCCGGGTGTGGTAGCGCATGCCTGTGATTCCGGCTACTCGGAAGGATGAGGCAGA
>NW_007038361.1:0-765 GCF_000164805.1 Carlito syrichta
TCTTAACTAACAGACTTAACTATTTACCCAGCTGACTTAAATAGCTCATTTAAATTGCTAGCTATCTAGCAAGACTGCTGACTTAGCTACCTGATTTAACTTGCTAGCTATGTAGCTAGCTATCATATAGCCAGCTGACTTAACTAACTGACTTAACTAGCCAGCTAGCTGACATATAAAGCTGACTTATCTAGCTAGCTGCCTGCTTACCCAGCTGACTTAACTAGCTGAAATAACTAGCAAGCCAGATAGCTACACATCCCTTGTAACAAGTTTTTTTAGCTAGATAGCCAGCTGGCTAGACAACTGACTTAATGAGCTGACGTAACTAGCTAGCAAGCTTATTACCCAGCTGACTAAACTAGCAGATATAACTAGCTGGCGAGCAGTCTAGCAAGGTGACTTTATTGCCTAGCTAAGGAGCTTGCCAGTAGCCTAGCCAGCTGACTTAACTAGCTGACTTAACGACTTAGCTAGCTGGTTGGCCAACAGATTTAACTAGCTAGATACCTAGTTAGACATCTATATAGCCAGCTGAGTTAACTAGCTGACATAACTAGACTAGAAAGACTGATGGCAAGCCAGCTGACATAACTACCTACCTACCTACATTTCCCACTGACTTGCCAACTGATTTAACTACCTCACGACCTAACTAAACTGCTGGCCAGAGAGCTGACTTAACTGGGTGACTTAAGTTGCTAGCCAGCTGACTTAACTAGCTAGCTACCCTGCTATGCAGTTGATTTTAGCAGCTGATTTAAC
>NW_007038362.1:0-824 GCF_000164805.1 Carlito syrichta
GGGACAGTCTGATCAGGACTGAAGCCAAATTTTATTCGGACTCCTTCCAACTTATATACCATTTTCTATACCCTCCAGCAGTGTGATAATCACTTACTGGGGGCGTACAAGTTCCGTGCTTTACAAACTATGCATCACAAGACCACCATGAGATCTGCAATTTCCAAGCAAACAATTCGAATTCCATGATGCCTGCCATGCTTACATTAAGGTCACAGGTGCACAATTTCAATACAAATCATTCAAAGTGTTTTCCATAATGTTCAATGAATCATTCATATTATACTCTTTGTTCTATACCCTGATTAATACAAAAAACTTTTCTGAGTTAACTCTAGGTTCAATCCAAGTTCACTGACTCCAAATATTTTTAACGATTAATATTATCAACTTAACACTATACTATAATCTATAAGTTTACTTAAATGACTTAGCTGTTAGTTATACTATTATCCTATTATGATTTAACGTAATGCCTTATAACTCAGTTGAAACTTATTCTTAAACTACCAAACTTTACTATAATTCATATGTTTCATATGTCTAAACTTTAATTTTTATATGATCTAGTTATTGGACTTTAATACTATGCTATATCCTATTAAGCTAATACCTTATCGTTAATTCTTTTATAAATCGTATAGTAACTATTACGCTTGAATAATGTAGCAAAAGGAAACAAAACAGCAAGCATAATTTATGCAACTATGAGTGTATATGTATATATTTTATCCTACAAGTCTACTCTAAAAATCAATAGTAGCTGTCACACTCTTGACAGGAAATGCAGGGCTGCCAAGATGGCGGCCATGGGCTGAAGCAGA
>NW_007038363.1:0-565 GCF_000164805.1 Carlito syrichta
CTAGCTAGCTGGCTAGTGAGCTGACTTTACCAGCTGACTTACCTAGCTAGTTACCTGACTTGACTTGCTGTCTTAGCTAGCTTGCTACCTAGCTAGCCAGCTGACTTAACTCATTGACTTAACTAGCTGGCTACCTAGCTAGTCAGCTGACTTAAATAGTTAGCTACCTAGCTATCTAGTTGTCTTAACCTGCTAGCTAACTTGTAGCTTAATCACTAGCTAACATGCTAGCTAGTTTACTTAATCAGCTTTCTTAACTTTTTAGCTAACGAGCTAGCTAGGTGACTGAGCCACCTGACTTAATTCTTTAGATAACTAGCTAGCTAGCTGACTCAATCAGCTGACATGACTCGTTAGCTAACTAGCTAGTTAGCTGACTCAACCAATTGATTTAACTCATTAACTTACTATATAAATAGCTGACTGAACCAGCTGATATAACTCATTAGGTAACTAGCTCGCTAGATGACAACCAGCTGACTTATACCCTTAACTAGCTAGCTAGATTACTCAACCAGCTGACGTAACCAGTTACCTAACTAGCTAGCTAGATTTCTCAACCAGT
>NW_007038364.1:0-869 GCF_000164805.1 Carlito syrichta
TTTGGGGGGCCCATGGGCTCCCTTTTTTCTTTATATTCTGTGAGAGAGAGAGAAAGGGAGAGGGAGAAATGAGAATGTTATACATTTTCCAGCACATTTATATCATTCTTCCTGAAATCGTTACTTTCCTATGAACTCCCTGTGTCTCTTTGGAAACTTTTTGGAATCTGTCATATATTTGACCTATGTTCTTTAACATTTTTAACAAATCTTAAAAGGGAAATTAGAAACCTTAAATGCTTGATATCAACCAGAAAGCCCTACTGATATTTCTAACGACATTGTTGTAAATTCTTTCGCCTATTAAGCTGACCAAGATAGGTTATAAAAGAGACTTTTATTCTAAAAGTAGATGGAGCCAGGCTCGGTGGCTCAGACTGTAATCCCGTGCCTTTCGGAGGCTGAGGCGAATGGATTGCCAGAGCCCGCGGGTTCCACACCCGCCTGGGCAGCGAGATCTCATCTCTACAATAAATCCAAAAATCAGCCGTGAGTGGTAGTGCATGCCTGTAATTCCGGCTACTTGGAAGCCTGAAGCAGAAGGCTCTAAGGAGCCCAACAGGCGAGGTTGCGGTGGGCGGGGAGTGGCCACTGCACTCCAGTCTGGGCGACAGAATGAGACTCCAACTATAAATAAATAAATAAATAAATAAATAAATAAATAAATAAATAAAAGTAGATGGAACAAAAATGGTAGCATTATGGTTTCTACACATCTTTTTTTCTATACAGGGACATTTCTCTGGTATAATCATGTATAGACATGAAAAATTATACTTGTCGTGAAAACTATATCCATTTAAATTCTTGGAATAAATGAGACTGGAGGACTGTTATCTTAAAAAATTGTTCCAAACATTGATATAAAC
>NW_007038365.1:0-846 GCF_000164805.1 Carlito syrichta
GGAACTTTGGAGCTCTGGAACTCCGGGTCCACCCTGGCTGAGGCACTCAGCATGAGACCCCAAACCAGAGGACCCAGACAAGCGGAGAAAAACAGATCTGCTTAAACTGCCTTGCCATTCTCCAGGCAGAGACTTCCATTGCCCTGACCACCTATGAACAAACTTTACCTCATTTCCTAAGACCAGGTATTGCAGCGTGCGGGGAAGTTTTGGGTCCCTGCTCCCTCCAGCTCTCTCCCCGGCCTGGCACCCGGCACCGCCAGTCGCACAGGGAGGCTCTGAGCGCCCGCCCCTTAGAGACACCGGTTCCATTACTGGCTGAAGTACTCTGTAGGGTCCCAGCACCACTCTCGCCATTTACAGCCTGCCCTTTGGAACTTTGGAGCTCTGGAACTCCGGGTCCACCCTGGCTGAGGCACTCAGCGTGAGACCCAAGCCAGAGGACCCAGACAAGCGGAGAAAAACAGATCTGCTTAAACTGCCTCGCCAATCTCCAGGCAGAGACTTCCATTGCCCCGCCCACCTAACAACAAACTTTACCTCAGTTCCTAAGGCAACAGTGAGAAACAGGAGACAAAGCCCCACCCCTATGCTGCAACGAAAAACAAAAGGGAGAGGCTGGAATCGGAGATCACAAAAGTGACTCTAGTCTGATCGCTTATTTTGACTTATGATTTTATCATTGAAACTGTTGGTCTAGATTATGTTTGGTGTTTACCTTCTGACTTATACTGTTTCTTGATTTTTTTGGCCTGTCTCTGTTTAGCTATCAGTATTCTTTAGGGAATCTTTCTTACCTGTCTTTTTTCACTTCTTCCCAGCCCTGTGTCTCTCTCTCTCACCTGA
>NW_007038366.1:0-739 GCF_000164805.1 Carlito syrichta
AACCTGAAAGATCCTTTCTGAGCGATAAAGGGGGTTATAAGCCGACATTGAAAAGCATTGGATGGTAAAAAGAAAGTCCTTAGTCTTCTGTGGAGTCTATAGTGTTTAAGCAGACATAATATTAGTATTACATGTTATGTTTAAATCTGTGACTTAATGCAGCTGTAGAGAATCTGGAGGCTTTACAAAGTTCCAATATCCCTCTCAGAAATTATTGCCTCAGTTTTCCCAACCTCACCTTCTTGCAGTCCATAGCTTTTTCCTAATACCCACTTCAGAATTTCTTTTTCCCAAATGAACTTTTGAATATGACTTTTCATACCTGCCCATCACTTTCCATTTTTACTTTCCCAGCATGGTTAGGAACCAGTCTTCATATATCTGAATTACAATGATAGCTTATGATCTTCCTGCTCTCATTCTCCAAACTGATTATCATATAACCACAGCAGAAAAATCTCTGATGCTTAAAGGCAAAATCAATTCTGTTTAACTTTTTAACATCTCTGAGTTAACTTTGACCTATATACCTCAAGTTTCTGCCCTACTCTTCATTAAAATTACTTTTTTTTTTTTTTTTGAGTTGGAGTCTCACTCTGTCGCACAGACTGGGAGTGCAGTGGCCGCTTCCGGCCACCGCAGCCTCGACCTGCTGGGCTCCGGCGATCCTTCCGCCTCAGCCTTCCAAGTAGCCGGAATTACAGGCATGCGCTACCACCCCCGGCTGATTTTTTGATTT
>NW_007038367.1:0-783 GCF_000164805.1 Carlito syrichta
CATACAGCACAGAGGCAGGAAAAGCCACGTGGGCTTCTCAATGAGCCACTCAACTCAAATCCTAAGAGATAGGTTGGTGTGACATTTCAGTTATGAAGTCAGTGAAGCACCAGCCTTCTGATAATGTGTGTGCTTCATGAGAGTAGACACGTGTGTGGGCTAAATTTACCAAGTTTCTTCTACTATGTTTTACGATCAGCCATGAGTCCACTTCATATGCATTTCTATCATAGCCATCTTAAAACAACAGATTCTCTTTTCATAACAAGAATGATCAACATAAAGGAGAAATGCTGTGCATGATGATACAGGGAACAATGACACAAAGTCATCCTATGATCACAAGAAACAGAGTGAAGTAAAGACTAATGACACCACTGGAAGGAAATCAGTGGGAAAATCCAAAATTTGTTTACTGAAAATAAGTAAAGAAGACTTATTCTCAGTGAAGTGCTCTAATGCTTTCAAATATATCTTCCATGTTATTTCCCATAATTTAAAAGAAGGCCAATCCTGTCAATCTTTCCCATTTTGCTTTCTTGCTGTTCTTCCCTATTTCTTCAGCCACAGTGGGTCGAAGCTCCCTTGTCAAGTGATTCGAGTCTCTGTCCTGATTAATTAACCGACTTATGAGTTCAAACGTTGAATGAAGTTCTACTGCAGAATAGCATAGGATAATAATAGAGACACTTTTACTTGAATATGTTGTATCCTTTGTTCTTGTGCCAGCATTAGCTCCATTGCGCTCTTTGACACCAGTACACAGAAGAGGGTGTGCGATCT
>NW_007038368.1:0-762 GCF_000164805.1 Carlito syrichta
CTGATCTAGCCATCTCTTTTTTTTGAGTTAGAGTCTCACTCTGTTGCCCAGACTGGAGTGCAGTGGCTGCTCCCGGCCACTGCAGCCTGGCCTGCTGAGTGCTGGCGATCCTTCCGCCTCAGCCTTCCAAGTAGCTGGAACTACAGGTGCGCGCTACCACGCCTGGCTTTTTTTTATTGTAGAGATGAGGTCTCGCCAAGTTGCCCAGGTGGTCTTGAACCCGCGGGCTCAGGCAATCCAGTCACCTCTTGTCGTTCTGTTTCTTCTAAGGGGCAGAGGTTGGGGTGGACCTGAGAAGCAGGTGAAGCCCAGGGGCCTGGGATCCCTGAAAGACAAAGACTAATCACAGGACTGTAGAACTCTTTCTCTCTCCAAACGGTCCCACTGTGTTAAAAGCCTATTTACTGCAGGTCATTTTACCTAGTACATCAGGTCATATTTTCACCAGAATGTGGCAAGGCATACTAAAAGACATTAAGCATAATTTGGAGAGACGGAACAACATAAAACCAGAATTAGCTATGACAAGAATGTTGGAATTATACCTGATTTAAAAAAAAATCTATGATCAATATGCTAAGGGCATTAATGGGAATAATAGATAACTTGCAAGTATAGGTCAATAATGTAAACAGAGATGAAAATTCTAAGAAAGAATCACAGAGTTGTTGCAGATAAAAACAACTAACAGAAATGATGAATATCTTTGATGGACTCATTAGCAAACTGAACATGTCTGAAGAAGAATATCTGAGCTTTTGA
>NW_007038369.1:0-825 GCF_000164805.1 Carlito syrichta
AAGCCAAAGAAACCATCAAGAGAGCAGGGAGACAGCATACAGACTGGGAAAAAGTATTTGCCAACACCAGGTCAGACAAAGGCTTAACATCTTTGATATACAAGGAACTCAAACATGCTGAAAAGAAAAACACAAACAACCCCATTATAAAATGGGCAAAAGACATGAACAGACACTTCACAAAGGAAGACATCCGAGCAGCCAACAGACATATGAAGAAATGTTCAACCTCACTAATCATCAGGGAGATGCAAATCAAAACCACACTGAGATACCACCTAACTCCAGTCAGAATGGCAATTATCAACAACTCAAAGAATAACAGCTGCTGGAGAGGGTGTGGAGAAAAGGGAACACTTCTACACTGTTGGTGGGAGTGTAAACTAGTGCAACCTCTGTGGAAAGCAGTGTGGCAATTCCTAAAAGCTTTAAATATCAACCTCCCATACGACCCCACAATCCCCCTACTGGGAATATATCCAGAAGAACACAAATCACTCTATAAAAAAAGACACCTGCACACGTATGCTTATCGCAGCATTGTTCACAATAGCAAGAACCTGGAAGCAACCATGCTGCCCATCAAAAGAGGATTGAATTAAAAAAATGTGGTACATATACACGATGGAATACTACACAGCCATAAAAAAGAACAAAATCATGAATTTTGCAGCAACCTATATGGAAATAGAGTCTATAATACTGAGTGACCTCTCACAAAAACAAAGGTCCGAGTATCACATGTTCTCACTCATATAATGGACCTTGAACATCCAACCTAATACTATAAGAAAATGACTGACAGTAGTGGGAAACTATGGGGGG
>NW_007038370.1:0-924 GCF_000164805.1 Carlito syrichta
ATTTGGTCACAAACCCAACTATCTATGATACTGTGTATTAATTAGGGTTCTCCAGAGAGATAAGACCAATGGGACATAGATATAGACATACATAGATATAGGTATAGATATAGATATAGATAGATAATATAGATATAGATCGACATCAACATAAATACACAACAGGGGATTCATTATGAGAATTGGCTCACACAGTTAATGGAGATTTAGAAGTCACACAACACACCATCTGTAAGCTGAAGAAACAAGGAAGCTCACAGCATGGCTCCGTACAAATTTGAAGGCCTCAGAACTGGGGGAGCTGACGGTATGATTCTCAGTAAGAGGCTGTTGTCCTGGAAACCCAGCGGGAAGTGTGGGAGTAGGTAGCTGATGCATGTTCTAGAGACCAAAGGCCAGAAAACCTGGAGTTCTGATATCCAAGGGCAGAAGAAGGGCATCCCAAACCCAGAAAAGAGAGAGCGCATGAATTTTCCTTTCTGGGCCCTCAGCAGATTGAATAGAGCCTGGCTACACTGAGGGCAAATCTTCCTTACTTATTCCACTGATTCAAAGGCTAGTCTCTTCTGAAAACACCCTCACAGACATACCCAGAAATAATACTTTGCCGGCTATCTGCATATTTCTTAATCCTGTCAAGTTGACAACAAAAATGAATCATCATATTATAAAACTGAAAAAATTAATTGTAGCATATTTCTTCAGTGAAATATTATATTGCAAAAGGGTTGGGTCACTATGTGACAGGTGGACCAAATCAGATCCACTACCTGTTTTTACAAATAAAGTTTTATTGGAATACAACCACCTCCATTCACTTATATATTATCTGTGTGCTTCCACACTATAAGCAGAGAGTTTAGATGTCACAAGGACTGTGTGGCCTGTACAGCATACAGTATGTGGCCCTTTGCTATGCTATTC
>NW_007038371.1:0-755 GCF_000164805.1 Carlito syrichta
CTGCTGGAGATTATAGAAAATGGTATATAAGTTGGAAAAAGTTTGAATAAAATTGGCTTCAGTCTTGGCCAGACTGTTCCCAGAAGAGCTGCCTCCGTGTGGTTTCTTCTCTCCGTTCTGATTCACCGGTGCGGTCCTAACCCCCCCTTGGTCAGTGCAGGTCACCGACAATATATGTTTAACTGTTGTTTTGGGGATCAAGTGAGATAATGTATTTGAAAAAACACATACAATTATTATATTCAGGAAGTAACTTAGATAAATAATCCAGCAGGAGTGACCATTTTGTTTTCAGCTACTCAAGACAAATAAAAATAATTAATGTGTAGGTCACAGTCTCATTTCTTTCCTTACTTAACCGTAACTCTATTGACCTAAACAATCACCAGAGATGTAAGAAGTTGGAAAGGTTACAATAAACTTTTGAAACTGAGCACAATTTTTTTTGGTAGTTCATCGATAAAGACAACAATCTAACTCTTTCATGAATTGCAAATCTGGAAAGTATAATTTAAAAAATATGTAAACATCAGCTGTTCAGTTGAATGCATGTGCATTGTGTTTTTACCCTACAGAAAGATTCCACACAATTTCAAAATAATTAGTGTTAAAGTATGACATTGCATTTGTCTATGGATTTGGCTCTTTGGTCTTACATTCCTTAAGGTTATGCAGGTGGCCCAAAGTTGTGTGAAGTTGCATAGACAGTATTACTTCTGTATCAAAGGACACTGACTGGATGCCCTTACAACAGA
>NW_007038372.1:0-775 GCF_000164805.1 Carlito syrichta
ACTCCATGATAGGGATGAACTCTCACATTTCAATAAGAGGCTGAATGTGAATGGACTAAACGCACCACTGAAAAGACATAGAATGACAAAATGGATAAAATATCACCAGGCAACAATATACTGCCTTCAAGAGACCCATCTCACTAGAAAGGACATACACAGACTCAAAGTAAGAGGATGGGAAACAAATTTTCAGGCGAATGGAACACAAAAGAAAGGAGGAGTCGCGATCCTAATTTCAGACAAAATACCATTTAAGCTATCAAAGATTAAAAAAGATACAGAGGGCCACTACATAATGATAAAAGGTTCACTCCATCAACAAGAAATATCTATCCTAAACATATATGCACCCAACATAGGCGCACCAACATTCATAAAGCAACTTCTAGGAAAACTAAAGAAAGACATTGACTCTAACACCATAATAACTGGGGACTTTAATACACCACTCACAACCATAGACAGATCATCAGGACAAAAAATCAGCAAGGAGATCCGGAACCTCAATGAGACTCTGGACCAAATGGACTTAATTGATACCTATAGAACACTCCATCCAAAGACCACAGAATACACATTCTACTCATCACCACATGGAACATATTCTAAGATCGACCACATAATTGGACACAAATCGAGTATAAGCAAAGTTAAAAGGACTGAAATTCTGCCATGCACCTTTTCGGACCACAGTGGAATAAAAATAAACATTGACACCAACAAAGTCCCCCCAAAACCCACAAAGACGTGACACTAAACAGCATGATGCTAA
>NW_007038373.1:0-724 GCF_000164805.1 Carlito syrichta
ACTACAGCTGCGCACTATCACACCCGACTCATTCACATATTTATTTATAGTAGAGATGAGGTCTCACCAAGTTGCCCAGGCGGGTCTCGAACCCGCGGCAATACACTCACCTCAGCCTCCCAAGGTGCGGGATTACAGGCTGAGCCACCAAGCCTGGCTCAGAAGTATCTTTCTGGGTCTTCTGTTTGGCATGTTTAACCTCATGAGAATCTTTCATTATTTTCCAGAGTAGTTGTTTCATTTTGCATTAGAAAAGTTGCAGGCTCTAGGGCATGGCATGCTCACCAACATTGGTATTGTCAATATTTCTTTTTTATTTGAGCCATTCTTTAAAAAATGGCTAGCGGTGTTTTTGTGTCTTGATATAAATTTCTCTAACGATAAATTGATAAATTCTGTCAACATTCTTCTTATAGCACCTGTTTATCATCATTAATGGAATGCCTGTTCAAATTTTTGCCTGTTTTACAAATAGATTGTTTCTTCTACTGTTTTCTTTTGAGGATTCTTACATATTCTTAATGCATGTTTTTTGGTGATTATGTGATTTGCAAATATTTGATTAACTCTGAGGCTTGCTATTCATTTTTTTGTTGTTATTTTCTGTGAAGTGCTTTATTTAAAATTATTTATTTATTTTTTATTATGAAGTTGTGGGGTACAGTTAAGGGTTAGGTATACAATTGCGTTTCATTCACGCACTCTGTTGATATGGGGTGTTTCC
>NW_007038374.1:0-744 GCF_000164805.1 Carlito syrichta
AACTGGTTGACCACATGCAGAAGATTGAAACAGGACCCCTATCTATCCCCATGCACAAAGGTTAACTCCAAATGGATCAGAGACCTAAATGTAAAACCTCAAAGCATAAGAACCTTAGAAAAGGAAGGAAATACTCTCATGGAAATCGGAACTGGCATCCAATTCCTGTACAAAACCCGAAACCCACAGGACTTAAGAGAGAAGATAGACAAATGGGACCTTATTAAACTGACAAGCTTCTGCAAAGCCAAAGAAACCATCAAGAGAGCAGGAAGACAGCCTACAGACTGGGAAAAAGTCTTTGCCAACTCTAGGTCTGACAAAGGCTTAACATCCTGGATCTACAAGGAACTGAAACGTACTGAAAAGAAGAAAACAAACAACTCCATTATAAAATGGGCAAAAGATATGAACAGACACTTCACAAAAGAAGACATTCGAGAAGCCAACAAACACATGAAGAAATGCTCAACCTCACTAATCATCAGGGAGTGCAAATCAAAACCACACTGAGATACCACCTAACTCCAGTCAGAATGGCAATTATCAACAACTCAAAAAATAACAGCTGCTGGAGAGGGTGTGGTGAAAAGGGAACACTTCTACACTGCTGGTGGGAGTGTAAACTAGTGCAACCTCTGTGGAAAGCAGTGTGGCGATTCCTAAAAGCTCTAAAAATTGACCTTCCATATGACCCTGCAATCCCCCTACTGGGAATATACCCTGAAGAACACAAATCACTCT
>NW_007038375.1:0-794 GCF_000164805.1 Carlito syrichta
TTTTTTTGAGCTGTAGTCTCACTCTGTCACCCAGGCAGTGGCATGCTCACAGCCACTCCAGCATCGACCTGCTGGGTTCCAGCATCGACCTGCTGGGTTCCAGCATCGACCTGCTGGGTTCCAGCATCGACCTGCTGGGTTCCAGCATCGACCTGCTGGGCTCCAGCGATCCTTCCAAATAGCCAGAACTACAGGTGCATGCTACCACGCCTGGCTAATTTTCTATTTATTGCAGAGATGAGGTCTCGCCAAGTTGTCTGGGCTTGTTTTGAACCCATGGGTTCAGGTAATCCACTTGCCTTAGCCTCCCAAAGTGCTGGGATTACAGGGTTGAGTCACCGAGCCTGGCCAGAATTCTTAATTCTTACACGACACCATGATTTAGGTTTCAAAGTAACCTTACTGCTTAGGAAATTATTTCAAGTTTATACATAAAATATTGGCGAAGAAATTATGTACTTTTCTACATCTGTTAATGAGTATGAAGGCTTCTGACTCCAACAATATATCAATATAGCCAGTCTAAAAGACATACTCTGGGCACTCTACAATACATGTAGTGTAGTGTTAAAGACACATATAAAAGAGGAGATAAAATGCCAGGGATGTCAAAAAAGTTTATACACATTTTAAGAGATGTTATCTATGTACTATTTTTTCTTTTCTTTTTTTTATTTAGCCGGAGTCTCACTCAATCACCAAGGCTAGAGTGCAGTGCATGCTCACAGCCACTGCAGCCTTGACCTGCTGGGGCCCTGCGATCCTTCCGCCTCGGCCTTCCAAGTAGCTGGAAC
>NW_007038376.1:0-700 GCF_000164805.1 Carlito syrichta
TCTCTCTCTCTCTCTCTCTCTTCTTTTCCTTTTCCTTTGAAACAGTAGATGACAAATTCAGTTGGTACAGGTGTGGGAAGTTGGGAGAGAAGTAAGTCCATTTTCACTTGTCTTAAATCAGAAGTAACATTGCATGTCCAAAAAAAGAAAAAATATTGTGTAAATGTTCTAGCTGCTCCAGTAAAACAAAAAGGCAATGGGGCTGAAAACACAAGTAAAGTGATTATTGCTTTTGTGGAGAGACCAATGGAAAATCAAAGAAACAGGCCACATCCATTCCCAGAATTTCCAAAAGTCAAGGCAGCCAGTTCTTTGAACAGCATGATACAAAAATAAATGCTAGAGTTAAGAACTGTAAGTAGCCATTGGCCTTTTGAATATTTAAAGGTTTAAACACAGAAATGAAATATTAGTCAAAGTGGCAACATTCAAAAGAGAGATTGACATTGGGCTCGAACTAGGGCATCTCTAGAATAAGTGAGATGAAATTTGAATTGGGACAAAAATGGTGCCCTCAGAAGTCTACATCACACATTTACATTGTTTGGACTATAAAGTGTCTTGAGGAACTGTGGTAGGTGGATTTTCAAAACAACAACCCCTCCTAAGATTCCCCACTAATCCAGGGACTGAAATAAGAAGGATTTCACAACCATGATTCTAAGTTACTTTAAATGACACAGAGATCTTTCTTTCGTGA
>NW_007038377.1:0-795 GCF_000164805.1 Carlito syrichta
ACAAAAACAAAACCCAAACCTATTTCCTTACCCACCATTTATTTCATAAAAATATTTAAAATATTTATAATATAAGAGAAGTATATATATGTTTTTAAAATTTTCAAATTGTACAGTAAGTATAAAAAGTCATTTGCTGGGCGCAGTAGCTCACGTTAATAATTCCCAGCACTTTGGGAGGCCAAGGTGAGAGGACTGCCTGAGCAATCAAGACCAACCTGGGCAACTTGGCAAGACCTTGTCTCTACAGTAAATCAAAAAGTTAGCCAGACATGGTGGTGCATGCCTATGTATGCCTGTAGTTCCAGCTACTTGGAAGGCTGAGGTGGAAGGATTGCCTGAGCCCAGCAAGTTGAGGCTGTGGTGGCCATGAGTGTACCATTGCATTCCAGCCTGGGCGACAGAGTGAGACACCAACTTAAAAAAAAAAAAGTCATTTTCTTGCATTTTCTCTAAAATCTACTCATGGACATTCTTCCATACAGATGTATCTCACTTTTAGAAAGGACATTTTAAAACATGTATGTATGTATATTTATATACATATAGCAATACATATGTAAAATTATATATAATTTATAACAAAATATAAACATATATTCTACATAAATATACTGTACATTGCCGGGCTCGGTGGCTCAGCCTGTAATCCCGCGCCTTTGGGAGGCTGAGGTGAGTGGATTGCATGAGTCCGCGGGTTCGAGACCCGCCTGGGCAGCGAGACCTCATCTCTACAATAAATCAAAAAATCAGCCGGGCGTGGTAGCGCATGCCTGTAATTCCGGCTACTCGGAA
>NW_007038378.1:0-1003 GCF_000164805.1 Carlito syrichta
CACTATACTAGGCGGGGAGCATTTGGTGACCAGAGTGCAACCTTCAGCTGCTGCACTGACTGGATCCATATCTCCACAGCCATGGGTAGCCAAGCATGCTTCATTCAGCGGAGAATGCTGAAAAGTTTTCTCTTTTGACACGGGCGTCTCACACGGAATACAATGGCTCTGCGGGTTCATTTGCCAACGAGGCCCCAGAGCCATTGTTTGCTTTCCGGAAAACAACAGTCTTCCATGGGAGACATTCCTCCAAACGGCACGTCACTGAATGGGGGGGCAACAAGTATTATAGTGGCTTGGTCTTTGGCGTGACGCCTGATTCTCCCTGTTTTTCAGCGTGTATTATCCTACATTGAATGCAAAGGCCTAGCAGAGCTGTATGCAACGTTTCCTGTATACAAAGTGCACAACTCCATGGTGCCACACTGAGCGACATGACCGGTTCGCTGTCATCTTTGGGAAAGCATGATTTGTTCACCTATTGAATTCTAAATTGTTTTTGATTTGACCTGTCCGTCTCCTATCCAAAGCCATTGCTCTTCCGTTGGCATTTACGAGGAAGAGCTGACAGGCTTGGCTTGCTGGCTGTGAGTGTGCATCACCTTGGGAAATGCCGCGTCAAAGGTTTACTGCATTGTGATGTGTTTTCCAGTAGTTTGATTCCTGTGTGCTGTACGGTGTAATACACGATTCTCAAGGTACGGCTTGAATGAGCATAGCCGAGCATGTTATGTCGATACTTCACATGTCGGAATGAGCATGTCAATGGTGTCAGACCGAGTGAAATGAGTGCTACACACTCACTTGTAAAAAAGCACTGCTTGCCTTCTGCTTGTGCCCTAAAACGTTTTACCCCTTGGCGTTTCTGTAGGCTAGGAAAATGCAGTCACTCTCGCGCTGGCCTTGCTGAATAAACGTAGACGGCCTGTGTGAGGCTTGTTGTGCATGTGCATCTTCCTGGGGCAGGAGCTTTTCTAATGTGCAGCGCTGTTTATGGGCTATG
>NW_007038379.1:0-755 GCF_000164805.1 Carlito syrichta
AAAGGTTGTTTTTTCTTTGAGTTGGAGTCTCACTCTGTCACCCAGACTGGAGTGTAGTGGCTGCTCTCGGCCACTACAGCCTTGACCTGCTGGGCTTCAGCAATCCTTCCGCCTCAGCCTTCCTAGTAGCTGGAACTACAGGCATGCGCTACCATGCCCGGCTGATTTTTTATTTATTGTAGAGATGAGGTCTTGCCAAGTTGTCCAGGTGGATCTCAAACCCGCGGGCTCAGGCAATCCATTCACCTCAGCCTCCCAAAGTGTGGGATTAAAGCCTGAGCCACCAAGTCCAGCTAAGATTATTGATAAATACTGATTATTTTGAAAACTCACACTAAATATATTTATCTTAATATAATTTATATCTGACATTTAAATATTTGCCACATTTAAAAACAGACTTATTCTTAGCATTGTGTTTTTTTCATTCTTTTCTTCCAGCCATGAGGAAGACCAGAGGGATGAGGAGCTAATGGAAGCTCTGAAATATACCGAGCAACTTCCTATAGCTCAGTTAATACACCAGGCTTGCTTTCGAGTGTATTCTTTTGAAGGAAACAAGTTTGTTAATTTCTGAAAAGTAATTGCTTTTGTTAGGTTTTTCAGAATCAATATGCTATAGCTGACCAGCATTCTAGACTGTCTATTCCTATTTAGACAGCACCTATTTCAGTTGAAAGCCTCATCCAGAGCACAATATTAAAAGACTGTTTGCTGTGTAAGAAAGGCTAGAATTCTTATTTAGGAAACTAGGG
>NW_007038380.1:0-782 GCF_000164805.1 Carlito syrichta
GCTAGCTAGTTAACCCAGTCAGTAAATCAGGTAGTTACTTGGCTAACGTGTCAACTAGCAAATCAGCTAGCTGCTGAGCTAACTGTCGGCTCACTCACTTTCCATCAGATCAGGTAAATATTCGGCTTGCTCACCTGCCAACCAGTCAACAATCAGTCAACTCACTCACCAGGCAACAGGTCAACTAACTTGTCGACTCGCTCACAGGCCAACGGGTCAGCAACTAGTCAGCTTGCTAGCCAGCAGACTAGTTAAGTCAGCTCACAGGTCGGCTCACTACTGGCCGAATAGTTAAGGCAGCTCACGCATTGCCTCACTCACTGGCTGACTAGTTAAGTTGGCTCATTGGTCAGCTCACTCACCGGCCTACTAAAGTCTGACCAGGCAGCTCACTCACCAGCTGACTAAATGCTGCTGACCAGTCATCTCATAATCTGGCCGACTAGTTAAGTCAGCCGACCATTTGACTCACCTACTGCTGACTAGTTAAGCCAGCTGAACAATTGGTTCATTCACTGGTGAACTAGTTAATTCAGCTGCCCTGTCGGCTCACTCTCCTGTCAACTAGTTAAGTCAGTTAACCTGTCAGCTCACTCAGCGACTGACTAGTTTAGTCAGCTTGCCAGTCAGCATAATAGCCATCCAACTAGTTAAGTTAGTTAACCAATATGCTGACTAGTGGACCAACTTGTCAGTCGATAATTTAGGTCAGCTAACTAGTCGGCTGACAATTAGGTCAGCTAACTAACCGTCCAACTAATTGGATGACTAGTTAGGTCAGC
>NW_007038381.1:0-768 GCF_000164805.1 Carlito syrichta
CGGCCTTGTCATTCTCCAGGAAGAGACTTCCATTGCCCTGCCCACCCAGCAACAAACTTTACCTTATTTCCTAAGGCCAGGTATTGCAGCGTGCGGGGAAGTTTTGGGTCCCTGCTCCCTCCAGCTCTCTGGGGGGCACCCGGCACCGCAGGTCGCACAGGGAGGCTCTGAGCGCCCGCCCCTCAGAGACACCGGTTCCATTACTGGCTGAATACTCTGTAGGGACCCAGTGCCACTCTCATCATTTACAGCCTGCCTTTTGGAACTTTGGAGCTCTGGAACTCCGGGTCCACCCTGGCTGAGGCACACAGCGTCAGACCCCAACCCAGAGGACCCAGACAAGCAGAGAAAAACAGACCTGCTTAAACTGCCTTGCCATTCTCCAGGCAGACTTCCATTGCCCCGCCCACCTAGCAACAAACTTTACCTCAGCTCCTAAGGCAACAGTGTGAAACAGGAGACAAAGCCCCACCCCTATGCTGCAACGAAAAACAAAAGGCAGAGGCTGGAATCGGAGATCACAGAAGTGACTCTAGTTTGATGGCTTATTTTGACCTATGATTTTATCATTGAAACTGTTGGTCTAGATTACGTTTGGTGTTTACCTTCTGACTTATACTGTTTCTTGATTTTTTTGGCCTGTCTCTGTTTAGCTATCAGTATTCTTTAGGGAATCTTTCTTACCTGTCTTTTTTCACTTTCTTCCCAGCCCTGTGTCTCTCTCTCACCTGATAGTTGGTATGTATATCTGTTTTCCCTCTTGCACTT
>NW_007038382.1:0-615 GCF_000164805.1 Carlito syrichta
ATATTCATAAAGAATATTGACGTGTAGTTCTCTTTGTTTGTTGGGTATTTACCTGGCTTGAGTACTATGTGATGTTAGCTTCTTAAAATTATTTGGGAATAGTTCCATCTTTCTCCTTTGCTTGGAATACTTTTAATAAGATTGGTATCATCTCCTTTTTGTATGTTTTGAGTAATTCTGTAGGAAACCCTTCTGGCCCAGGACTATTTTGTTGTAAGGAGTTTTCGTATGACATAGTCTGTTTCCTATATTCTTGGTGGGCTATCTAGGGTCTCGATTTCTTCTTGTTTCAACCTTGGGAGGTTGTGAGATGTCAGAAAGTCCTCCATTTCCTTTAGGTTTTCAAGTTTGTTTCCATACAAGTGTACATAGTAGTCACTGATAATCTTTTGTATGTCTTCAGGGTCAGATGTGACTTCATCTTTTTTGTTTCTGATTGTGTTTATTTGGGCTTTTTCTCTCTTTTTCTTGGTTAGTCTAGCTAGGGGACCATCAATCTTGTTTATCCTTAGAAGAAAGAGCTTTTTGTTTTGTTGATTTTTTTATTATCTTTTTTATCTTCTATATTCCAGATTTGGGCTTTTTATTTTTGGTGATGCTGATTCTTCTGCTGAA
>NW_007038383.1:0-970 GCF_000164805.1 Carlito syrichta
ATAATACTGAGTGACCTCTCACAAAAACAAAAATCCGAATATCACATGTTCTCACTCATATAATGGACCTTGAACATCCAATGCAATACTATGAGAAAATGACGGATGGTACTGGGAAACTATGGGGGGGAGGGGGATGGGATTAACAGTAGCAAATATCTGTCGGGGGATGGGAAAACACTTCTTATCTACAGGGTGCCTGAATGAAACGTCATTGTACACCTACCCTTAACTGTACCCCACAAAACCATAATAAAAACTACTGATTAATGAAAAAAAAAAAAAAAAAAAAAAAAAAAAAACTGTGGTACGTATACATGATGGAATATTACACAGCTATAAAGAAGGACAAAACTATAAACTTCACAGCAACTTAAATGAACTTAAAGTCTATAATACTGAGTGATCTATTACAGAAACAAAGAACCAAAAATCACATGTTCTCATGCATGAGCGGACCTTGAACAACTATCATAATACTATAAAAAAGGGGTTGGCAGTAGTGGAAAACTGCCAGGGGAGGGGAGAGCCCACCTCATCAACAAGGGTGGCTGCATAAAGAATGTTTGTTTACCTAAACCTGAATTGTACCCTACATATTTAAAATAAACAATTTTTTAAAAAATTGGGTGGCTTATAAAAAACAGAATTTAATTTCTCAGTTCTGGAGATCAGGAAGTCCAAGATCAAGATACAACCAGATTCAGTGATTGGTAAGGGCCAACTTCCTTGTTCATAGACCACCATCTTCTTACCGTGTCCTCACATGATAGAAGAGGTGAGAGAGCTCTTCAGGGTCTGTCTTATAAAGACACTAATCCTATTAATGAAGACTCTGCCCTCAAGACCTAATTGCCCACCAGAGGCCCCATCTCCTAATGCCTTCACAATGGAGGATGGGAATTCAAAATATGAATTTTGAGGGGACACAAATTTTCAGTCTATATCATTCCATCTCTGGGCCCCCACA
>NW_007038384.1:0-718 GCF_000164805.1 Carlito syrichta
ACACACACACACACACACACACACACACACACACACACACACACACAGATACAATGCCAAAAAAGCATACATCTTTTAAGAAAGAAAAAAAAAACTGTACTAAAATTGTAACCATAAGATGAATACAAGTCACGTTTGACTTCTGCAATTACAAGAGGTGCACAAGATCACACTTAACCCAAAAGAGTAGAAGCATTTCTTGTAAAATCAGAAACAAATTGAAATGCCCTCTATCACTATTGTTTACTCCTGGAAGATCTTATTGAGGCAATTAAACATAAAGCAAATAGGAGGCAAGCATATTTGGTAACAAAGAAAAGACAAAGTTATTTGAAAGCAATCTGATTATCTACCAGCCACTGAAAAGCTTTAGAGTGAGCAAGAGACCAGAAGGATGGCTGGGTCGGAAACAAGGAGAAGGCTAGCCTCACACCTGTGGCTCCCCACACACCAGCCCTGGCCTGCAGGGAGGCACTTCCACCCCTGGCCTCGCAGCCCCACTCCACGCCCCTCGGCTCCACTTACACCTCATGCCCTGGTGTGTTGGACCTGGTTCCAACTATTTCATGAGAGCTGAGTTGTAAATGTTAGAACTTCTGCAAGCCAGCTAATGTCACGCTGGTAGCTTGAAACAAGCTACAGTGTGTGCAGTTACACCAGTGGAAACTGGCAGAGGCCACAAATGAGAGCACAGGACTGTCCTCGCCTCAGCCACCCC
>NW_007038385.1:0-869 GCF_000164805.1 Carlito syrichta
CTCATGGGCATCGCAGACTCTAACTGGTGGACTCAGGCTATGCCCCCGACTCACCCTTCCTTGTAGCTGGAAGGTATTTGAGATGCACGCCACCTTGTCGGGCTCACAGGTTAACTGACAAATTCCAAGTTGCGCCTGAAAATGATAAGACCCACGACTAGTTATCACCTGGAGAACTGGCCATATACATGACCTGGCTCTATCCTCTTCCTGATGCCTTTACTCCTGGATTGGCCTCCTTCTCTCCCAGCTAGGTTCTAGTAGTCTGAATTCAGTTTTCCATCTAAGACTGAAAAGTCTTTTGGCTAAAGCCAAGTAGCTCTTAAGCTGATGCTAAAGCATCAGAAAACAGTCTTCTTTATCCTCCTACAGCATACTCATAACTGGGACCTGTGATTGGTCAAGTTTTTCTTCCACAGCCAATGGATGCTAGAGTCCAGCATCTTAACTTTAGAAGCAAAGGCATAATGGGCAATCTACTCTTTGTTTCTGTCCCTGTCCTCTCTTCTACTCCCCTCAATGGCTGCAGACTTGATTTGGTAAGAATATACCTTGTCATGTGTTCCCTTTTCTTCAATTCACTACTATCTTTCCTCTTTTGAACCAAAATTGAGCTGGGTGCTATGAGGCAACACAGTCCCACTGACTGGTTCAGTTCCTCTGAATAACAACGTGAGGAAGCTTTCCACAGGAGCAAGGAGGATTTGTTAAGGCTACTAAACGTTACAAAGCACGGTTGGAGATGCGCTCCCGGTGCCAACACCAAGACAAAAGGCAAGGAATGAAATCACCATTAACAGCAAGGCATCCTGATGAAAGAGATGCTGAAATGTAACCCTTCACTCGATCCACATCCTCCTAGTCAAGTC
>NW_007038386.1:0-889 GCF_000164805.1 Carlito syrichta
CGTGTCTGCTCTCCCAGGCGTCTGGGAGAGACCCATACTCTTCTTTGGTTTTTCTTCATTTCTGTAGATTTTTCTCCCTTTACCCCTTTCCCTCCCCCTCTTCAATTCTGTTTTTGAGGGAAGGTGGGGTTGTTTTTATTTCTCTTCTGCAATGACCTGTTCTTCCTTATGAGGGTCTTCTGGTTTTGTTCACTTTTCCCTCTGTTTTACAGTCTGTCTATTCAGCAGTTTGCAGTCTTGGTCCTCTTGAGCGCGCCGATGAGCGACTTCCCGTCCTCGACGAATTTGTTGGTCTTCTCCAGCTCCGCTTCGTGCGACTTGAGCATCTCTTGGAAGTGCGTGCCGGCCGGCCGCGGCTGCCCCAGGCTCGCGAAACGGGGCAGTGGGCAAGCAGGAAAAGCGGCGGTGGTCCCACAGCTGTGCCAGGAAGCGAGCGAGCAGGCAACCAATCTGAAAGGCACGGGGAACAGCCAGAAGGATGTCTCCCGAGATGGCGCCAACACTAGGGAACCTCCTTCCCTCTCCCTGTAGCTGCTGCTCTAATAAATCTCTTGGCCTCAAAGGGTACCGAGTCTCACTCTCAGCCTCCCAAAAGCGTGGGATTACAGGCTAAGCCTCCGAGCCCGGCTCCGACCAAGTATTTTAATAGGATTCCTCACAATAAATTTTTTAAAAATTACCCAGGTGTGGTGGCATGTGCCTGTGGTTCCAGTTACTTGAAAGGCTGAGGCAGAAGGATTACCTGAGCCCACTAGATCAAGGTTGTGGTGGTCATGAGTCTGCCACTGCATTCCAGACTGGGTGTCAGAGTGGGACTCCAACTTAAAAAAAAAAAAAATCTATTGGAATTTACATTTTTAAAAGTTACTGGAACTAAATGCTTGAACTA
>NW_007038388.1:0-764 GCF_000164805.1 Carlito syrichta
GCTGATTTTTTGATTTATTGTAGAGATGAGGTCTCGCTGCCCAGGCGGGTCTCGAACCCGCGGGCTCAGGCAATCCACTCACCTCAGCCTCCCAAAGGCGCGGGATTACAGGCTGAGCCACCGAGCCCGGCTGGCATATGATTATTCAAAGTATACCTTTACAGTCCTTTTTATTTTTGTAAGATTGGTAGTAATGACTCCTCTATTACTTCAGTTTTTTTGTTATTTTTTTGAGTTGGAGTCTCACTCTGTTGTCTAGGCTGAAATGCAGGAGCATGCTCATGACCACCACAGCCTTGACCTTCTGGGCTCAAGTGATCCTTCCACCTCAGCCTTCCAAGTAGCTGGAACTACAGGCACGTACGTGCCACTATGCCCAGCTAATTTTTTGGTTTATTGTAGAGATGAGGTCTCACCAAGTTGTCCAGGCTGGTCTCTGACCCATGGGCTCAGGCAATCCTCTCATCTCAGCCTCCCAAAATGCTGGGATTATGGGCGTGAGCCACCACGCCTGGCCTACTTCAGTTTTAATAATTTGATCCTTATGTCTTTTTTCTTGGTCATTCTAGCTAAAGGTTGCCAATTTTGTTGATCTTTTCAAAGCAGTAACTTTTGGTTTTATTGATTTTCTTTATTAACTTTTGCTCTGATCTTTACTATTTCCTTCTTTCTGCTTGTTTTGAAGTTAGTTTGCTCTTCTTTTTTCTAGTGTCCTAAGGTGGACTTCTAGGGTTTTTTTCTTCTTTTTTTTTAATTTTAAAGTA
>NW_007038389.1:0-1103 GCF_000164805.1 Carlito syrichta
CTTGTTATTGCTGAGAGTTTTCACCTATCTACACGATATGTCAAAGTTGGGGGCTGTGTCCTGGGTATTCTCCAAGTCCATTCCCCACCCTTCTTTGCCTGGCTCTATCCCCAAGAGGCTGACTTCTAGGGACTGCATCACCAGGCTTCCTTGGCCTTGGACTTCAGAAGGGATCTGGCCAATGGGAATCACTAGCAGGTGATCAAAAGGCAGAAAAGAGCCCAAGGGGCTCTCCCCTCTACCCTAGTTCCTTCAACTGCTATTTCTCTGGGTCCCATCTCCAGCCTGGTGGTGACCTTCCCATGGCTGCAGCTGTCACCAGGCTCCAGGACCATTCCCTCTTTAGGTTAAGAGTGGTCATGACTTCTCAGTGTTGCTAGCTCCTGGTCCTGACTTTCCTTCTCAGTGTCTTTAATGTGCTCATACCTTTGTAAACAGCCTCTTTATTCAACTCTATTCAATTAAAAACCTTTGAGTGTGACCTCTTCTTCTGTGGCCCTTGACTAACAGGCCCTTTTAAATTTTAATAGAAAAGGGTAGAACTTTATACAGGCACCAGAAGAAGAAGGTGAATTGTTTTTTCATCTTTCCTTCCAAGTTTATCTAACAAATCATTTGTGGTGTGTGTGTGAAAGAGGGAGAGAAAGAGGGAGTGAGGGAGAGGGAGAGAAAATTTGAGAGGATAAATGAAAAACAAAAAACTTATTCCAGGTTCTTGTGGTAATCAGATGTGCAAAAAATTTATTACTGGGATTTGGTGACTGTTTTAAAGAATAGGAAGACTTTGCAATGTTTAATAGTTGGTAGCAATTTGGTAAATATTAAATCTTTTATTACGTTGTTAATAGAGTTTTGAGAAAATTCATTCTCTACTGTAACTCATGATCCTTGCCCTAACACTGCCATTATGTTATCTGATTATTCCTTTGCAAGTAAAATCATAAGTAAGCATAGCTGTAATCATAATATATGTATAATTTTTGAATCTGGGTTTCTCCACTTAAAAGTATATAATGAGCATGTTTCCATGTTGCTCCATAATTTTCATAAGCATGACTTGCAGTTTCTACATTGTATCTAATATAGATGCACCCTACATCACA
>NW_007038390.1:0-722 GCF_000164805.1 Carlito syrichta
CCTGCTTCAGGGGCTACCTGGGGCAGCGAGTTCAAACAATAAAAACAGTAGCAGCATGCAAAGACATGCGTGGCCTAGTGCAATTGAAAGTAGCACAAGAACATTTTCGTTGATAGTCCTACATGTATGTGAACTGGGACTTTGCACCTCACCCAGTTGCCACTGAGGGTGGAGGAGACACATGGAGGCCGATTCCCATGGGAGGGGCCCGTGGGTCACCAGAGTGGCAGAGGCCTAAAACAGAAGCCAGGGTGACCCCACACTCGGGTCGACTCCCGGGGCCGCCCAGTCTTCTCAGGTCCCCGACCAGGTAGGCCTCTGCATGCCCACTCTCACCCTGGCACAGCACTAGTCACAGTTGGCACATAGTTGGCTCTCACCTGGCATGGCTCATCAGGAGTCGTCTGCAGGTGAACCTGTGAAGACAGGGCCCGGCAGCCGGGCCAAGAGATTTCAGTTGCCTGCCTGGCTGCCCCCACAGAGAAACCCTGCTAGTAGAAATTCTGCTCCCCAGACCAGGCCCACAGGAGCAACTGCAGAGACCTCCAGGTGCGAGGGGAACCAGATGACACCTTGAAGTCCTGGGACTGACTTCAGGACCTGGAGGTGGACCAGAGAGACCCACCGGCTTCCAGCACTTGACTTCCCACCTCTGTTCCACGAGGGCCCCTTCCTGTCGTCCTCTCCGCCTCCCCCCGGGTGGTGTGGGGGAAGTGGTGTGG
>NW_007038391.1:0-1106 GCF_000164805.1 Carlito syrichta
CCCCCCCCCCCCCCGGGCTTCACACATTTTCACCTTCCTGGCATCCTGGGCCTGGGGACCCGGCCCTTGCACATTTTCCCCCTTACTGTGCCCCAGGCACAGCGCTTCTGACCTCACACATTTTTGCCCTCCATGTACCCCATGCCCAGTGCCTCAGGCCTTGTGCATTTTCACCCCTCCGGCCCCCCAGGCCCAGTACTACAGGCCCGCATTTTTGCCCATCTGGCATCCCCGGCCCAGCACCCTGGGCCTCACACATTTTTGCCCTCCTGACTCCCCGGGTCCAGTGCCCCAGACCTCGTGCATTTTCACCCTCCCAGGACCCTGGGCCAGGCGCCGCGGGTCTCCCGCATTTTTGCCCTCCTGGTACCCCGGACCAAGTGCCCTGGGCCTCACTCATTTTACCCTTCCTGGCTTCCTGGGCCCAGCACCCTGGGCATCATGCATTTTCACCCTCCCAGTGCCCCAGGCCCAGCACCCTGGACCTCATGCATTTTCCCCCTCCTGGCACCCTGGGCCCAGTGCCCCGTGTCTCATCCATCTTTGCCCCCCTCAGGCCTAGCACCTTTGATCTTGTGCATTTTCGCCCTCCCAACACCCCGGACCCAGCGCCCCAGGCCTCGTGCATTTTCACACTCCCAGCACCCAGGGCTCTCTCCTTGAGCTGGGACAGTCATTTTCTCCTGCCCTCAGACATTAAAGCTACTAGTTCTTGGGCCTTTGGACATTGAGACATGCACCAACACCTCACCCTTGCCCCCTTGTAAGTGCCTCAGACCTTCAATCTCTGAATAAGAATTGCACCATTAGCTGCTTAGGTTCTCAGGCCTTCAGACTCATACTGAGTTGCACCACTGGCTTTCCCGGTTCTTCACCTGGTTTATATCATGGGACTTCTCAGCCTCCGTAATGGCATGAGTCATTCTTGTAATAAATCCTCTAATATATATGTACATATGTCCTATTGGTACTGTTTCTCTGGAGAACCCTCACTCATTCTGATTTAGTACCAAGAGTGACTCTAGAACAGAATTTCTTTTTGAGTTGAAGTCTCACTCTGTCACCCAGACTGGAGTGCAGTGGCACACTCCCCAGCCACCACAGCC
>NW_007038393.1:0-863 GCF_000164805.1 Carlito syrichta
CAGGTAAAGGTTGCGGTGGCCATGAACATGCCACTGCACTCCAGTCTGGATGACAGAGTAAGACTCCAACTCAATAAGCACAGAAAAAGATTAACAATAACTGGTAACAAAATGTGACAATGTAAAAAATACATTGTAATAAAAGTTATGTAAATATTTTAGGAACTCAAGTTCTCTTTCTCAAGTAACACTCATATCTCAGAATTCCCTTTTTGAATTTGTCTGCTAGCCGGGCTCGGTGGCTCAGCCTGTAATCCTACGCCTTTGGGAGGCTGAGGTGAGTGGACTGCCTGAGCCCGCAGGTTCAAGACCCACCTGGGCAGTGAGACCTCATCTCTACAATAAATCAAAAAATCAGCCGGGCCTGGTAGCACATGCCTGTAATTCCAGCTATGCAGAAGGCTGAGGCGGAAGGATCTCCAGAGCCCAGCAGGCGAGGCTGCAGTAGCCAGGAGCGGCCACTGCACTCCAGTCTGGGTGACAGAGTGAGACTCCAACTCAAAAAAAAAAAAAAAAAATCAAAAATTAGCTGGGCGTGGCAGCGCACGCCCATAGTTCCAGCAACTTGGAAGGCTGAGGCAAAAGGATCTCCGGAGCCCAGCAGGTAGAGGCTGCGGTGGCTGGGAGCAGCCACTGCACTCCAGTCTGGGCGACAGAGTGAGACTCCAACTCAAAAAAAAAAAAAAAGAATTTGTCCGCTATGAGGATCTTTCATCATAATCATCTACTATATTCAAGATAGTGTGCTAAGTACTGTAGAGTTTCCCAACCACCCAGACAGGACTTGGGGCAGCTAGAGTACTGGGCCACTAGTCTTCAGAGGTACACCTGTACCATTTACCCCAGTGTTCTTCAAAGATTTC
>NW_007038394.1:0-675 GCF_000164805.1 Carlito syrichta
ACGTAGTTTAGCTTTGTGAGGTAGGAAGTTCTTGACTGGAATTGTTAAAAGTGAGATTCCATTCCCTTCTGACTTGTAGGATTTCTGCTAAGAAGTCTGCTGCAATTCTGAGGGGTCTTTGTTAGTATGTTGTCTGACCCTTCTTTCTAGCTGCCTTTAGAATTTTTTATGACAAGCTTACCTTGTGGAGATGGGTTACAATGTGTCCTGGGGACGATCTTCTCATGTAATACCTTGCAGGGGTTCTCTGAATTTCTTGCATTTGGATGATCATCTTTCTAGAGAAATATGTAAATTTTTTTCCAGATGACTTCTTGGAAGACCTTTTCCAGATTCTTCTCAGTTATCCCTTCTGTTTTGGGGATACCAGTCAATTGCAGATTTCATTTCTTTACATAATCCCACAACTCTCATAGGCTCTTTTTCTTTCTTTCTCTTTCTTTCTTTCTCTTTCTTTCTTTCTTTCTTTCTTTCTTTCTTTCTTTCTTTCTTTCTGCCTTTTCTCTTTGTTTTTGTCAGACTGAGTTAGTTCAATATTTCTCAGTTATCCCTTCTGTTTTGGGGATACCAGTCAATTGCAGATTTCATTTCTTTACATAATCCCACAACTCTCATAGGCTCTTTTTCTTT
The DNA here is from genome assembly GCF_000164805.1 of Carlito syrichta. Taxonomy (NCBI): domain Eukaryota; kingdom Metazoa; phylum Chordata; class Mammalia; order Primates; family Tarsiidae; genus Carlito; species Carlito syrichta. The sequence continues at coordinate 631 of NW_007038394.1, forward strand.
CTTTCTTTCTTTCTTTCTTTCTTTCTTTCTTTCTTTCTTTCTTTC
>NW_007038395.1:0-927 GCF_000164805.1 Carlito syrichta
CTTTGGTTATCATCATCCCTGTCAACTTGTTTTGAGAGAATTCTGGTTTTAGTATGTTTAATTCCAACTATTAATTACCCTTTTATAGAACACTAAAGAAAACAGGCAGGACACTCAGTCACTCTACTCAATACAACATACTGCTTGTGTTGTGTGTGTATTTTAAATGCACTCTATTGCTTTTTTTTAACACTGGGTCCAGGAATCCATCAAAATGGTTTACTTTTCTAAACTGTGAGGACTGTTCTCCAGGCACTTAATACATCACCACGTTCAGTGATCTTTCAAAGGAAAATCAGGCATGGACTCCAATAAATTCCCAATATGAAACCTAAGCCTATTTCTAGTCTCCTTAAGCCCTTTATTCAAGTCACAGAGAGGTTTCACTACAGGAAATCCCTCCACTCCTGTTCTTAATCTTATCTCTAGGTTAATGATCCTGACTTTTCCCTTTGTAATGATGACTTCCTGAGTATTAAATCAACATAAACACTCCTTCAGCTTTGCATCATGCCCAACTACTTCCTTACAGTCTCCTCACATTTGTAAAGATTCTGATTACTTTTGTATTCCTTTAAATATCACTTACTTATCTAACTACAATCTTTCCCCTAGCTCTAGCTCACGGGTTGCCAAACTTTTGAAAATAGTATTGTGCAGATAGTATTGTGGGCTTTGCTGGCCACATACATCTCTATCGTGTGTTCTTCTATAGGTTTGGTTTTGTTTCTAACTCTAAAAATGTAAAAACGTTTCCTGGTCCACTGACTGGATTTGGCCTGCTGGCTGTGTGGCAGGATGCAGCAAATGGTCAAATATATTTCTTGTATGATTGAGTGAATAAACACAGAAACATGTAGCTGGTTCAGGATCAGCAGTTGGCCTCATGGCAATCACTAGCCTAGGGGAGGAAAGGAGTTGATAGCA